>NW_024429200.1:28266305-28343665 GCF_017639785.1 Mesocricetus auratus
GTAGAAAGCACACAAGAAAGAAATGTTCAATAACCAGACAATGAGTATTAACAAATAAAGCTTAAGGAAATAGTGAAATTAATTCTGTGCTTGTTTCCAGAAGGTTTAAAAGAAGAGAAAGAGCTTCTGTTCCAATATACAACACTATTTACAAAGGTTATGCCAATTTTTATTCCTACATTAGAGCTACTGGGCAGGCATGTATTCTTTTCAATGTAGAAAAATAATATTCAAACTGGTAAATTGAAGAAATGTTTTCAAATCATACTATCAGCTTTAAAGTACAGTTATTTAAGTCTAAATGTGTCAAGCTTTCAAATGCATTCTGTTCTTGTTACATGATGCCCATTCTCTAACAAGACATAGCCTCTACACTTGTGGCTACATCTGTTGGAATAGTCCAAAAGTTGTTATGAGTCCAGAAGGCCTTAGCAAAGTGATTTCACTTTCCAAACCTTCCATTCCAGTGTGTCTGAACTTTGCCATAACTTGCTTTCTTAAAAATCACCTTTGGACAAGTTTTCTTTATATTTTAGCAATTGAAGAAACAGGATCACTGAAGATCAATAATTACCTTTGCTTATATAAACAGAAATTGATGAACTAAGATGTGAAACCATGTGGGTCACTCCTGAGCACACACTCTCGACCACTGTGTTAAAATATTACACATATTGGCCATAGTATAAAAGGTATAATCTTTCTTCTTTATTAAAAATTTTACTTTCTCTTAGTAATGTATGCATGCCCCTTTCAGAATGGCATCTAGGGTGGTGTGTATATGTGAACTATAGGGGAAGGAATTTTTTATTCATATTTAATTCTTAAATTCATTATCTTGTTGACTGTTTTGTGACACATATATGCTTTGTGTATGTGCTGGGAAAGTAGACTTTTGTTTCCTAAAACACAAGATATATTTAGGATATAAAATATATAAGGTATATGACTTGAAGCATAAGATATATGAACTTGTAGTAGAAGGATGCATGTGTACAAATCAAAAAAGGAAAAAAAGACAAGATTGGATTTGTGATTGTTGATGATTATTAGTCATGGACTGAATACAATTGGAGATTCACTTTTAGGGGATTGACATAGCATAATTTGATATAGAGCAAAGAAATATTGGAGGAAGACATTTTAATGAACGTACCTCTTAAAAATACATATATGTATTATGCATGTGAGAATTTTCACTGCTAAAGAAAACAAATCCTTTTGTGTTAACTTTGGCTGTTATAAAACATCACACAGAAAGTGTCTTAAATAACAGAAATTTGCTATCACACTTTTGGGTGACTGGAAGTTCAAGACCAAGGTAACTGCATGGTTTGGTTTGTGGTTATGATCCTCTTCCTGGCTTAAAGATGGCTGCCTTCTTCCAAGGTCATCTCGTAGGAGAGAAAGAGAGAACACACACTGTAGGAGAGAGACAGAGAGAAAGAGAGATATATAGAGAGAACTTTAACATCCCTTTTCTTTTGTTTCTGTTTGTTTGTTTTGAGATAGGGTCTCTCTACATAGGCCTGGCTGTCCTGGAACTCACAGAGACTCACTTGCCTCTGTCTCCTGAGTGCTGGGATCAGAGGATATGCCCCCAGACTTGCCTAATGTCTCTTCTTATAAGAACAACAGTTGTAGTCATTGGGCCCTAATTACTTTCCAAATGTTTCATCTCAGATTCTTTTACAGTGGGGTTAGGGGTTCAACACAAGAGTTTGTAAAGGACACAAACAGTAATCTATAAAACGCTCAAATCTTCATGGCTAACAGAAAGATTTAGTGAAGTATAAAACAGGTACTTTTAAATGGCAGAAAGTTTTATAAAATGACTCATTTGGGGACCTGCCTGTATTATGCTTCTTTCCACTCTGTAATAGGACCTTAAAATTCTTTCCATTTATTTGATATCTGGGTAAGGAGAATGGAGGTAGAGCATGCATGGGAGATTTTATAGGCCATTCCTAAAAGTGGTTCAAGTCTATTACTTCTGTCACACTCCTTAGATAATAATTCATTCATGCATCCACAGCTAATTGCAAGAGAGTCTGGAATATGCACTTCAGCTGCATCAGCTAAAGCACAATAGCAAACTTCATAGTCTTCTCTAACAAAGTTTATGCTTACTATAGAACATTTTCTGGATAGGTCACGGAGGAAGCACTGCCTATTATAAAGCCACTCTGCTCCCCATTGTGAAGGTACTTTGGAGGCTGGCTTACTCTTCTTTCAAGTACAGCAAACATTGCCTCATTTGTATCTAGGTGTGGAATTAATCTCAAAGTTGAATCTTTGACTGTGGGTGGATGAATAATAATTTTTGAATTTACAGGTAGAAGTGGGCAGCCTTGGTCCTGGGACAGCTCATCCCCTACTTTTATACTAGATCTGTTCTTTTTCAATCAACACAACCGACAGAATGCAAATAGGCACTGTGGTAGTTTGAACCAGAATTGTGTCCATAGGCTGGGTGGGTGGTGGGTGGGAGTAGAACAATTTGATAACATGAGAAGGATTAGGGGGTGTGGACTTGTTGAGGGAATGTGTTGCTGGGGAGGGTTTTGAGGTTTAAAAGGCCAATTCCAGACCTATTCTTTTTTTTCTTTCTGCTGCCTGTTGATCAGGATATAGAACTCTCAGCTACTTCTCCAGCACCATGTCTGCTAGTGTGCTGTCAGACTCCCTACTGCAACGAATGGACTAATCTCTGAAACTGTAACAAGGCCTCTCTTATAAGGGTTGCCTTGGTCATGGTGTCTCTTTATAGCAATAGAACAGTGACTAAGAGAGAGACATACACAGTAAAGACAACTAGGGCTGGCCACCACATATTTATATACCTGAACAGAGCAGGGAAGTCCAAGGAAGTTGTGTGATATCTCATGCAGATCCCAGACACTGGATCAGGGGCCTTGTCTGACCTTTGGCACCTTACTAGATTTAACTCTAGAGGTGACAACTTGGTGACCTTATTGGAGATAAAAAGAAAAAAGAAAGTTCTAAATGTAACTTCTCTTTATTTAAAGAATTCACCACAAGGCAATCATTTAACTACATTCCACGTACTGAGTGTATCATTGTAGAAGATGAACAAAATAACCAAGATCCTCTAAATGGATGGGGAACACGGCGAGGGGTGGGGGGGGGAGTGGGAGCTGGGAAGAAGAGAGGGGGTGAAGAGAAAGAGAGTAGGTCATGGGGGATCAGGAAGTTGAGTGGGTGGGGGTAGAATAGGGGGAAGAGGGAATCATAGGTTAGAAGACAGATCAGGCACCAGAGTGACCTCGAGTGATCTAAAGGGATAACACCAATTGGCAAGCTAAGCAATAGTGGAGAGACCACCTCGAATGCCCATTCCTGATAATGAACTTGATGTCTATACCCAACCGGGAGCCTTCATCCTGTGACTGATGGAAGCAGAGGCAAACACACAATTAATCACTGAACTGAACCCAAGGAACCCAGTGACAGAGAGAGAGGAGTGATGAGCAAATTGGCAAAGATTGGGCTGGCAAAACCAGCAGAGACAGCTGATCTGAACAGGGGAGAGCTCTTGGACCCCAGACCAACAGTGGGGAGGCCAGCATGGGACTGATCTGGACCCCCCAAATGTGAGTGTCAGCGAGAAGGCCTGGGCAACCTATGGGGCCCTGAGCAGTGGATCAGTGTCTCTCCCTGGAATACAAACAGTCATCGTGTGCCTATAGCACAAAGAGGGATGCTCTCTCAGCCTGGACTCTTAGGGGAGTGCCTGGACCCTACCCAGAGTGAAATGACAGACTCTAGATATCCCCTATGTGGAAGGATTTGGCAATAGGGTGGGAGGGTGGGGGGAGGAGAATGCGGGAGGAGGGGAGGGAGAGGGAACTGGGATTGACATGTAAAACAAGCTATTTAAAATTAAAATAAAAACTGATAATAAAAAACAAAATAACCATAATAAATGTTACCCTTAAGAAAGAAAGATTTATGGCAATATTTACACCATGAAATTTCTTTATGTTGCAAGTATTCCCTACCATGGAGTAGGAGAGTACTTTGATTAGGACAGATATATACTTTAGGACATATAGCATGGTATTCTATTTATTGCAGCCCTCTAGTCTTCCTATCTGAATAACTAGCTTTCCTTTGCAGCCCTCTTCTTGATTTCATATAAATTTGTCACTGAAGTGTGTGCCATCCTTGGAGGCTGAGTAACTTTATCTCTACCTACTTCCTGTAAGAAAAAAGATTTAAAAGTCAAAGATTGTCCTAAGTCTCAAGAAGTCATGGGTATTTCTAGACTAAGATCAGATTTATTTGACATAAAAATGTTTCTGAAAACTTAACAATGTTTACCTCTGAGTTCAGTTATTCCATGGGTCAACAATGTACCCACCTTCTCTTCCAGACATACTTAGATTTTACTGGTTTTAAAAAAATCATCTATACTTGTTTTTCTTCTTTCTTCCTGCCTATTATTTCCTCTCCTTCCTTTTTTCTCTCTTCCTCTCACTTCTATCATTATTTTTTCTGTACCTCAACTTAATTGTCATATCTTGGACTTGACAGATTCCAGTGACAAAACCACACCCCTTCTTTATTTTTCCTGAGCCATTTTGACCAACTGCAAGAAAATGGTGGGGCCAGTTCATTTTAAATAAGAACTTTGGGTTTGTTCTCCACTGGAGAACTCTTTTTGTCATTCCTACTTTTTCAACAGTCTTCTCTGTTTCATCCTTTACTACTTGAATTAGAGGAGTGTTACCCCTTACAGTTGAACCTGTATATTCTTCATAAATCTATACTCATGCTTTCCTAATTATTTTCATGAGTTTATTTACTTATTACACTTCAATGAATGAGGACAAACGTAACTGAATTATGGTAAACTCATCTTTACAGCCTTTTTCTTCAGGCCTTCTAATATGTTATATGTCATCTTCACTCTAAGTTACCCCAGGTAAGAAAAACTATGAAACATTTTATCATGGTATGGTTTTGTGAAGCCATGTTTTCATTCTTTGAAAAAAGTTTAGTTATGTTTTGTTGCCTGGATCCAATGCCAAACTGTTAGGGTTGTTGCTTTGGTAGCACCTGCCTGGCAAGTACTAATTTCTTCATTTCTTAAGAGATGCTAGGTTATGATGTAGATCACAACATAGACAAATCTCAGCAGAAACAATGGCTTGTTTTTCTGCTCATTGTAGGAGGAAAACAGTGCTGCCATTAACCATGTGACTTACTAGAGGCGCATACAGATGAGGTAATAAAATAGCGGTTTACCACACCGCTAACCACACCCACTTTAGGCATGACTAAAGACGTATATGGATGGACGTAAAGACGTATACGGACATAGGCGGTGAACTGCATCACTGGCCAGGCCCACTTTTGGGCATGGCTAGGGGCGTTACAGGGGAAGGTATAAAAGACTCAACTACGGAAGTCTTGAGTCTCTCTTGGTCTCTCTTTTTCCCGGTTTCGGCTTCCAGTTCGGCGGCGGAAAACTACTCGCCTCATCTGGGTTACTTGTTTGGTATCTTGTGAGTAATTTCTACAATAAATACCTAGTTTTACTTTCAGTAAGTGTGCCGTTTATCGTTACAGCATCAGCTCATCACATTTATCCTATAATTAAATCCATTACTGGTCTTGTCTTAATCACTGTTCTATTGCTGTGAAAAGATACTATGACCAAGACAAGTCTTTTTTTTCAACATAATATTTTTATGGATTATTTGAGAATTTTATACGCTGTACCCTGATCACACTTCCTTAGAATTACTTCCAGGTTCACCCTTCTACCCACCCTTGTGCCCTTCCACTTAGAAAGGGGAAAAAGAAAAAGAAAATGGAAAAAAGCAGAATACACTAAGTCCAATTTGTGTTGCTTATATATTTGCTGGAGCATGGCCCAATTCCCAGTGGCCTGTCCCTTAAAGATAACTGTCATCATCATCTCCTCCACAGGCACCAGAAGCCATCAAGTGTGAAGAGCTACACTTCAGCATTATTATTATAATTTTTAAGACTCTCTTGAATGGTTTTCAGCCTACACTGTTTCTTTGGGGTATGTGGCAGAGAGCTAGATTGTCACAGAAGACTTCAATATCTCTCATTCTCAATTATGAGTCTGCAGTCATTGATGCTATTGCAAAAGAAGCATCCTTGCCCATAGCAGCAAATGGCAGCACAGACTATGGACTTCTACATGGTATCCATTGGCAGCATGGACCACGGGCATTCATATGACCTCCAGTGAGAACACAGATTACAGGCATCTGTTGGGGGGAAGTCCTGTGCATTTGTCAATAAAGCACTGCTGGCCAATAGGAATCTAGATAGGTGGGACTAGGAGTCCAGGAGAACTCTGGGAAGGAGAAACACAAGAGAGTTGAGATGTAACGCCATGGGGTAGGAAGCCCGGAAACTTCTCCGGTAAGAGACATACTTAGATGAACAATTATGGGGTAATTACTTAAGTCAGAGCAAGCCAGTAAGAAACAAGCAAGGCCAACAGCTTCATAATTAATATAGCCTCCTGTGTGTTTATTTGGGACTGATGCGGCTCTAGAACCAGGCTGGCGGGAAGGCTTCCCTCAAGGAAAAGGTTTCCCTTTACAGGCATCAACACATCCTCCAGCAGTAACACAGAAGAACACAATGTGTCTATAGACCTTTGCTTTGAACACAAAGTACTAGTATGAGGGCTTCACAGAGACAGTGCTTCTATCGGGACTGCAGCCTGTGCCTGCCCCAAGGTAACCCCTATAAAAGAAAGAATTTCACTGGGGTCTTTCTTACAGTTCCAGAGGTTTAGTCCATTATCGTGAAGGGAAGCATGGTGGCATGGTTCTGGAGCAGGGGGAGTGGGGAGAGGGACAGATAGACAGAGTATGAGCACCTGGACTTCATTGATATGGACTTTTGAAACCTCAAAGTCCACCCCCATAGACAAATTTTTCCAACAACTTCACACCTTCTAATCCTTTCAAATAGTGTCACTCCTGGTGATTAAGCATTCAAATATATGAGCCTATGGGGGGGCATTCTTATTCAAACCACCATGGTTTATTTAAATGTTTTCTAAATTCCTAGGGTGACCAAGGTTTGTCAAGGTATTTCCTAAGTTTGTCACTGAAAATCCTACATCTCATTAGTCATTAGTCTCAGTCCAAACAAGGAGATTTGCAGGGTCTGTTTTGTGATAAAAAATAAAACAAAACAAACAAAAACAAAAAAATTGTTTCCCAGGAGTTTTGCAAACAAGATTATTGTTCATTCTATATATTCACTACTGGAGTGGGAAGAAATTGTGTCTCTTAAGGTTTCTATCCAATGATTAAATCTTCTATGTTTCCTTTCTTTCATTGGCTAATGCAAGTCATCTAGCTACTCTTAATATCAAAGCAGATGGAAATGCCAATCAACCACAAAGATAGTGAGCATCATAAATATAGCTAATACTAACACACTAGCTTTATGATCAGGAACACAAGGAACAGTTTATAGAAGCCAGAGGTTATGCTACAGCAGTTATGAAAATAATTTGTATTGTTTTAAGATACTAAAGCATATAAGAGTTGACTGAATAAAATCTATATAAAATGATAAAAGTGGACATTAGGAAAGATCTAGATAATCACATGCAAAGAATAATATAATCTACGTTTGGAGTATAAATCTAGTTACAATTATCATTGTGGTTAGAGTCAGCATACATATGGGAATATATATGTATACTGGGGGCATGTGTGCATTAGTTTGATTTGAGGGTGAAAATAGGAAGAACATAATGGTAGTAAGCTGATGGAAGAAGGAAAGAGTAAAAATAGAGAAATTAGTTGTGAATCAGGTGCAGGCAAGAGGATGAAGATAAAAGGCTAGACTTTAGAGTGTTAAACTTTAAAAAACAGGTCTTGATGTCTGTGAGTGAGAAAAGAAAGTAAAAGATCAAGACTGATGCTTTCTTTCATTTCTGACTTATACAACTGAATAAATGATTTCCATCATACTACTGACCTATAGGAAACTTGGAAAGAAGAACAGTGGTAGAAACCAATAATTCTGTTTGGGAAGGCAACTCGATATACTTGTTAGACATACAAGTAGGTGTGGCAACTAAACAACTGCTGTACAGATTTGTCACTCTGTAAAGGAGGAGTACTAGAGGTATACATTTATGACATCAATATGTTGGTGGCACTTCAGGGTTGGGGATTGGTTGATAGCACAGAGAGTGACTGACTGACAGACAGATAGACAGAGACAGAGAGAGACACAGAGAGAAACAGATAGACACACAGAGAGGGACAGAGAGACAGAAAGACAGAGACAGAGAACAAGAGAAGAAAAGATCCCGGGAATATTGATCAAGAAAGTTTAGTGGTGGTGGCTGTTTATTGTTGCAAGAAAACTTTAATTAGAAAAGTACATAGGTTAGTTGCCAAATCTTGCAAACTGTCAATCATGACAACAATTTCTGTGGAGTTGGCTGAGGAGTGAGTGGACAATAAAAAAAAAAAGAGACAGTGAATTCAGATAAGAGTCTCCAGGCATAAAATAATCATATTATAAAGTAAACAGTTGTAACATAATTAAATTTAAATTTCATATACTAGAGTAAATGGAATATTTACCAGTCTATAATTACATTACTTATCTCTAGATGGAAATTAATTAACAGGAAATGATAGTCAGCATTGGACCCAGAGAAGGGAGGCTAAGTCCAGGAATCCAGTGATGTAAGTGCAGTTGGCTCAGAGGAAAAGTGTGAATGAATCTGGAGGGAAGCACTGTTTTCTTCATTACAGAACCCACTTTTGAAGGGCAAGGAGAATTGTTCAGGTTCACTATTGTCCCAAATCCTCTAAAGACTATCATCTTTTTGATTTCTTGCTTGTCCAATAACCTTCTCACCAGCAAGCTAGTGGCATAAGTTGTCTTAGTTCCAGAGGGAAGGTAAAGAAACTAGGAGCAACAGAACGGACTTATGATAGAAAGTAGTGACAGAAAGGCAATTGAGAGAGGGATTATTTTGGATGTGAGGGTTTTTCTTTTTCAGTTTTTTTCTTCTTCCATGAATCAAGAGTATAAGACAGGATGCAGTCAACTCGGCAAATATATAACTGACTGAGTGTGAATTCTTTTAGGATGGTTTATTGGTAAGCCTCAGTACCACAACAGGGTGCATACACAGAATGGCTTATAAGCTTTCTTCCCCTTCACAGTCTTGGAAACTACATGTCCAAAGTTAAAGTACTGGTATACTTTGTGAACCCTCTTTTCTGCCTTGTAGACTGCTGGAACCTCTCTGTATTCTCACGTGATATTTTTCTTGTCACAGAGACAAAGAGAGTGGGTGGCAATCTCACTGATCTCTCTTTCTTCTTACAGAGACCAATCTGATTAGATTTTCATCTTGTAATGACATTTAACCTTAACTACTCCCTTAAAGGATATACCTGCAAATGTAGTCATAGTGTATGGAACAGAAATTCAACATATGAACTGCTTTTGGAGACAAGGTGTATGTAATTTTGGCTGGCCTGGGACTCACTATGTAAATCCAGATAGAGATCTTCTAGTCTGTGCCTCCTGAGTGCTGGGATTAAATGCTTGCACCACCATGCCTGGCTCAACAAATGAAAATTTGCCAGAACAGAATTCATTCCATGATAAGTGATTTTGCTTCTCTTACAAGTGGAGGTCCAGTAAGAAACAAGATTGCAGATTCATTTATGGCAGCTTGATTATATTCTTTTTTGAGACAGGGTTTCTCTGTAGCTTTGGACTCATTCTGTAGACCAGGCTGGCCTCGAACTCACAGAAATCTGACTGTCTCTGCCTTGCCACTGCTGTGATTAAAGGCTTGCACCACAACTGCCTGGTTTGGTTACATTTTTCAACTATGACATACTTCAGGAATTTGTATAAATGTCACAGTAAAACCTGATTGAGAATTGGGAGTGGTAGACAAAGAATATTAGAGAGAGTGGGAGTAGGGTAGGTTATATGCAATATTATTCTTGAAATGCTTTATCAAGTTTACTAATGTTTTACTAATGTAAACATTACATTAGTTTACTAATGTTTTCATTATGTCATTATAGTAGGACAATGACATTAAACAATTTTATGTTCAACTAGGTTGAGGAATATTTTCATTATTTTATTTAATGAGCATACAGAATAGCCGAAAAACAACTATGAATCTATAAACAATTCTTTGATTAGTTGTTTTCATTTTACTGTCACAAAATTAACCAACAAAGGCAACTTAAGAGAAGACAGGTTTGTTGCAGGGAGATTTCAATCTGTCGTGATGGGTAGAGCAAGGCAGAGTTCAGTGGGAGCAGGTGGTATGGAGTCCTTGTATAGCAGTGAACCAGGAAGCAGGAAACAGGAAGCAGCCTCACTGATTGGTCTTGAAACCTTTGCTGAGAATCAGCTAATCCAAAGATACATGAGTTTATTTATAAATTCTCAATTTTTATTACAGTAGTCTGCATTTCTGTCCTTGTTCCGTTACCATACTCTTTTGATTTATATTGCTTTGAAATAGTTGGAGACAAAGAACATGCCCCCTCTGTTTACCATTTTTAGTTTGTTTTGAGTAAGTCAGTGCCTTTTTGGGGTCACAGAATCTTATAAATGTAAATAGTTTCTTGTAAAAGGATAAGAAAATGTTGACTTCTCTCTTATAGATCTTCCTCTTCAGGAGCACAACAGCTCTAAAGACAGGCTGTATTGAATGATGCAGAGATTCCGTCTATAAGACACTTAGTCCTGGGTAAGGATTGTGAAGAGCTGAATGTCCAAACAATGGAGCCCTTAAACCATTATATCTTGAGCCTATTTTAACAGTTGAAAGAGTAGTTTTTTTATTTTCATGGAATATTCTTATTTGTAAGTAGGATTCCACTTTCTTGTACCTTGTATTGAATAGTGATATGTAAAGACAAATGGTATTACTCATTTCTAGGTAGAAGGTGGGAGAAGCAGGGAATATTTTAACATTTTTTTTCTTATTTTGGAAGGAGGAAAATGTAATAGACTTCTGTGGGTAAGGATCCCCAAGTGAAGGGTCTCCTCCCTATCTCCCACTCAGGCTTACTCATAAGGACACTGCTGCCTGATGGTGGAGTAACATACCACTGTTATTCCAAGCCACTGAATACTTGATGCAATTTAGAAATATATCTGATTTCATGACCAAATTAGCTATTAAAACATAAGCTAGTCTATCCTATAGAAAACCAACACCAAAGCAAAACTGTTGCAATATAAAAACTAAAGTGTGTGGTACTGGATTAGGAATTAGAGGATAATAATCTATAATAATTGATGTATTGCAGTGGGAACATTCTTGGAAAAAAATGAGCATCAAGGTCAGCTTTAGCTGTGTAGTAAATTGAAGGCCATTGTGGATTACAAGACTCCTTGTTTTCTTCCATTGTCCCCCACTACTAAAAAATAAAAAACAAAAACCAAACAAAAAAACCCACTTGGAATTGAAACACAACTTACAAGTAACAGTTTAGAAAGGAAACCACAAACAAAATAACTTTATAACTCTTAGGGAGAAAGTTTTTTTTAAAGTATTAGAAATATAAGATAGTACCTACTCATATCAAGGTATTACAAATTCAGAAAAGACACATTCTGTTTATAATTGGAGATTAAAGAGTTAAATCCAGGAATCAGAAACTTGAAGGACTGGACAGGGCAACTGCATCACAATCTCAACTAGTAAGTACAAATGACTCAGTCATTAAAATCTAACCATGTGATCAGTGTCAATCCAAGTGTTTTCTCATTATATCCATTGGTAAATCTTAAGACTGCCTGAAGGGAGCATTCAGCAAATCCTTTACATTGAACATTGCTCAGATAAAGAGAGCCACATGGTTTTCCTCCAGTCTTGACAGCCTGGCTGTCATTATTCGAAAGCAGCATAGCAGTAAGAAAATGAAGCAAAAAACCGAAACAAACAAATCGAAGTATGTATAGAAGTAAATTGTGGAATGGCTATTGTCTCCTGGAAACTACAGCCAAATAAATAAAATCTGTGGTATTTTTAATGTAATTCATACAGATAAGCCATTAGCCTATAGTAAAATAGTTTCTGACTTAACAGAATTGTCACCTAACATTAGAATTAAAGTAAGTCAGACTCTAAGGAGTCTTGGTTCCGACTGTGTGTGCGCTGAAGGAACTATGTGAAACATCCCAGAGGGTGAAGCTCAGACCAAACAATAAGAAGGGTATTATTTTCAAGAAGTCAAATCTTCACATAAGATTTTTACAGTTCTGCCCTGGGACACTGAATATCAGTGTCTTTTCTAGTGTGTCTCTGCTGTGGTTTGAAAGAAAATGGCCTCAAAGGGAGTGGCACTATTATTGCAGGAAGTATGTCACTGTGGAGGAGGGCTTTGAGGTTTCATATATGCTCAAGCATGCCCTGTGACACCAATAAATAAAAGACTCAGAGACAGATATAGGGGTTCAAACTGAAAATCAGAGAAGTAAAGCAGCCGGCCACTAGCTCTCATCTATAGCTCATGCTGCAAGGGCTGATCCATGCATGAGCTCTTCACCAAGTCTCAAACTGCGGCTTCTACTCAGTGTGGTTGGAGAATGAATGCCTCATATTGACTACTGAAGTCCCTGCTTCTATCTTTTATACCCCCCTAGTGCTGGGTTTATTTTTATTTTTATTTTTTTGATAAGAAACAAGGTTGCTTCACAAGTCAGTTCCAGGTCCCTCTCCCATTCCCTCCCCTCCTCCCGTGCCCTCCCCCCAACCCCCCCCCCCCGTTATCCCCTCATTTCCCCAGGGAGGGTGAGGCCCTCCATGGGGGGTGTGCATAGTCTGCCATTTCATATAGGGTAGGGCCTAGACCCTTCCCCAAGAGTTCAGGGTGAGAGTGCACCTCACATTGTTCTATGGGAGTCCAAAGTCCGTGTGTATACTTGGGATGGGTGCTGATCTGCTGCCCAAGGCTCAATAGATTACCTAGGCCTCCTCACTGACACCCACATTCAGGGGGTCTTGATCAGTCCCATGCTGGATTCCCAGGCTGATGCCTGGGATTCAAGAGTTAACCTTTGTCTGGTCAGCTGTTTCTGGGGGTTAAACCAGCCCAGTCTTAATCCCTTTGATCATCAGTCCTCCCTCTCTGTTACTGGCTTTCTTGAGTTCAGCTCAGTACTTAACCAAGGGAGTCTGCCTCTTCTTCGATCAGCCACTAAATAAAGTTTCTGTTTCCCAGACTCTCGGGCCATAGGATTGTAGGCTGGCACTCCCCAGATCTATGTCTAAAATCCATATATGAGAGAGTACATGCCATGTTTCTCTTTTTGTGACTGGGTTACCTCACTCAGGATGGTTTCTTCTAGTGTCATCCATTTGCCTGTGAATCTCATGATTCCATTATTTTTTCTGCTGAATAGTACTCCATTGTGTAGATGTACCACATTTTCTCTATCCACTCTTCGGGTGAGGGACATCTAGGTTGCTTCCAAGTTCTGGCTATTACAAATAAAGCTGCTATGAACATAGTGGAACAGACATCTTTGTTGTATGAATGGGCATCTTTTGGATATATGCCTAAGAGTGGAGTTGCTGGGTCTTGTGGTAGGTTTATTCCCATTTTTCTGAGGAATCTCCATACTGATTTCCAAAGTGGCTGAACCAGTTGGCACTCCCACCAGCAATGGAGGAGTGTCCCCCTTTCGCCACATCCTCTCCAGCATAAATTGTCATTGGTGTTTTTGATTTTAGCCATTCTGACAGGAGTGAGATGGTATCTCAGAGTTGTTTTGATTTGCATTTCCCGGATGCCTAAGGATGTTGAGCACTTTCTCAAGTGCCTCTCAGCCATTTTAGACTCCTCTATTGAAAACTCTCTATTTAGTTCTGCAGCCCACTTTTTAATAGGGTCCTTTGGTGTTTTGGAGACTTGCTTCTTGAGTTCTTTGTAAATTTTGGAGATAAACCCTCTGTCAGATGTGGGATTAGTGAATATTTTTTCCCATTCTGTGGGCTGCCTTTTTGTCTTGCTGACTGTGTCCTTTGCCTTACAGAAGCTTCTCAGTTTCAGTAGGTCCCATTTATTAATTGTTGATCTCACTGTCTGTGCTATTGGTGTTATGTTCAGGAAGCTGTCTCCTGTACCAATTCGTTCAAGGATACCACCCACTTTCTCTTCTAAGAGGTTCAGTGTGGCTGGATTTATGTTGAGGTCTTTGATCCATTTGGACTTAAGTTTTGTGCAAGGCGATAAACATGGATCGATCCGCATTCTTCTACATGCCAGTCTCCAATTATGCCAGCACCATTTGTTGAAGATGCTTTCTTTATTTCATTGTATATTTTTAGCTTCTTTGTCAAAGATCAGATGTTCGTACGTGTGTGGGTTAATACCCGGATTTTCAATTCGATTCCATTGGTCTACCTGTTTTTTTTTGTGCCAATACCAAGCTGTTTTCAGGACTATAGCTCTATAATAGAGCTTGAGATCAGGGATGGTGATGCCTCCGGACATTGCCTTGTTGAACAGGGTTGTTTTGGCTATCCTGGGTCTTTTGTTTTTCCATACAAAATTGATTATTGTTCTTTCAAGGTCTGTGAAGAATTGTGCTGGGATTTTAATGGGGATTGCATTGAATCTGTAGATTGCTTTTGGCAGGATTGCCATTTTTACTACATTGATCCTACCTATCCAAGAGCATGGGAGATCTTTCCATTTTCTGAGGGCTTCTTTAATTTCTTTCTTTAAAGATTCAAAGTTCTTACGATACAGGTCTTTCACTTGTTTGGTTAGCGTTACCCCAAGGTATTTTATGTTGTTCGTGGCAATTGTAAAGGGTGATGTTTCTCTGATTTCTCTTTCAGCCCTTTTATCATCTGTATATAGTAGGGCTACTGATTTTCTTGAGTTGGTCTTGTAGCCTGCCACCTTGCTGAAGGTGTTAATCAGCTGTAAGTGTTCCCTGGTAGAGTTCTTTGGGTCATTGATGTAAACTATCATATCGTCTGCAAACAGTGAAAGTTTGACCTCTTCCTTCCCAATTTGTATCCTGTTGATCCCCCTTTGTTGTCGTATGGCAATAGCTAGAACTTCAAGTACCATGTTGAAAAGGTATGGAGAGAGTGGACAGCCTTGTTTTGTTCCTGATTTCAGAGGAATTGCGTTGAGTTTCTGTCCATTTAGTTTGATGTTGGCTGTTGGTTTACTGTATATAGCTTTTATTATGTTTAAGTATGTCCCTGTTATCCCAGATCTCTCCAAGACCTTTATCATGAAGGGGTGTTGGATTTTGTCAAAGGCTTTTTCAGCATCTAGTGAGATGATCATGTGATTTTTGTTTTTCAGCTTGTTTATATGGTGGATAACGTTGATGGATTTTCATATGTTGAACCATCCCTGCATCCCAGGGATGAAACCTACTTGATCGTGGTGAATGATTGTTTTGATGTGTTCTTGGATCTGATTTGCCAGTATTTTATTGAGTATTTTTGCATCAATGTTCATGAGGGATATTCTCTTTCTTAGTTGTATCTTTGTGTGGCTTGGGGATCAAGGTTATTGAAGCCTCATAGAAAGAGTTTGGCAAAGACCCTTCTGCTTCTATTGTGTGGAACACTTTGAGAAGAATTGGTATAAGCTGTTCTTTGAATTTCTGGTAGAATTCTGCACTGAGGCCATCTGGACCTGGGCCTTTTTTGGTTGGGAGACTTTTGATGACAGCTTCTAATTCCATAGGGGTTATAGGTCTATTTAATTTGCTTATCTGTTCTTGATTTAGTTTTGGCAAATGATAGCTGTCCAGGAAGTCATCCATTTCCTTTAAATTTCAACACACCACTCTCACCACTAGACAGGAATACCAGACAGAAACTCAACAAAGAAGCAAAAGGTCTAATAGAAGTAATGACCCAACTGGGATTAACAGATATCTATAGAACATTTCATCCACATAAAAAAGAATATACCTTCTTCTCACCACCACATGGAACCTTCTCAAAAATCGACCACATACTTGGCAACATATCAAACCTCAGCAGCTACAAAAAAATTGGAATAACTCCATGCATCTTATCAGACCACCATGCTTTAAAATTAGAATTCAACAACAACACAAATTGCAGAAAACCTACAAACTCATGGAAATTGAATAATGCTCAACTGCACCATCCCTGGGTCAAAGAGGAAATAAAAAAAGAAATTAAAGACTTCCTCGAATTCAATGAGAATGAAGACACAACATACCCAAACCTATGGGACACTTTGAAAGCAGTGCTACGGGGGAAGTTCATAGCACTAAGTGCTCACATGAAGAAACAGGAGGATAGTTATTCCAGAGAATTAACATCACAGCTGAAAGCTCAAGAACACAAATAAGCAAACTCCCCCAGGAGGAGTAGACGCCAGGAAATAATCAAATTGAGGGCGGAAATCAATAAAGTAGAAACCAGGAAAACAATACAAAGAATCAATGCAACGAAGAGTTGGTTCTTTGAGAAAATCATCAAGATAGACAAACCTTTGTCCAAACTTACCAAACAGCAGAGAGTGAACACGCAAATTAACAAAATCAGAAATGAAAAGGGGGACATAACAACAGACTCTGAGGAAATCCAGAGAATCATTAGGTCATACTTTGAAAACCTGTACTCCACAAAATTCGAAAATTTAAAGTGCTGGGTTTAAAGGCATGTGATCTTACTGTTTTTAGACTGATTCAGTCTCGTGCATCTTTGGGTGGCCTTGAACTCAGAGATATATGTCTACCTCTTAATCATGAGTCTGAAGATTAAAGGTGTGTACCACCATCTCCTAGCTTCTGGTTGCTGGGATTAAAAGTGTGTGTGTGTGTGTGTGTGTGTGTGTGTGTGTGTGTGTGTGTGTGTGTGGCTTCTATGACTTGTGGCTGACTTTGCTTTCTGAATCCTCAGGCAAGCTTTAATAAATCATACACAATATATCACTACAATGCCCAAGGAGACAAACCACTTCTTGTTGCTTGCAAAATGTAGGACTCTCAGCTTCTTCTCCAGCACCATGCCATGTCTACATGCTTGCTGCCATGTTCCCACCATGATGATTAAAGACTGGACCTCTGAAACTGTAAGCAACCACCTCAATTAAATGTTTTCCTTTATAAGAATTGGTGTGGTCATGGTGTCTCTTTATAGCAATATAAACCCCAACTAAGACAAGTCTTCCAGTTGTGCCTTCTGGGTGGGAGTTCTTGCTTGGGAAATCCTGTCTTACTTCACAGCTGACTCTTGGAATTGTGGGACAAATAGTTTCATCTCTTTAGTTCTTACATTCTCTGGTCAATAGAATCCATATCCTATATGCAGCCATATATTCAGAGATCCTGAACTGTGAGCTTCAAGCCATGTCTTTTGAACTGTGTCTGTAGAAGGTGTAAGATATTTTTCTTGAGGAAGAACTGTGTTAGTTAGGTGAAGATTAAGGCATATTGGGGGCAGTCATCATTGCTGTTAATAAAATCTTTCTCCTTATTCCCCCCTGTGGTGTCCATAGTGTGACTGAATTTTCTTATACATTTGAAGGCAGATGGGGTTTTGATGAATGTAATGTGAGTAGCAATGCAACATTTCTAATTAAAGTCAGGAGATAGTGTGTAGCTGGCTGTGGTGGTTTGAATGAGCATGCATCCCCCTCTCATTCATACATCTGAATGTTTGGTTCCCAGTTGGAGGAACTGTTTAGGAAGGATTACTGGGTGTGTCCTTGGAGGAGGGGGGTCAGTGTGCATTGGCTTTGAGGTTTCAAAAGCCCACTCCAGGCCCAGTCTTATCTCTGTTTCTGCCTGCAATTTATAGTTCAGATGTAAGTTCATAGTTACTGTCCCCGTGTCATGACTGCCTGCTTGTTGACACAGTCCCTACCATTATGATCATGGAGTTACCCTCTGAAAGTATAAACATGCTCCAATTAACAACTTCATTTTATAAAGTGCCTTGATCATGGTGTTTGTTCAAAGCTGTAGAACAATAATTAAAACACTGGCTACTTACTCTCTTTTTTCTTTTTGCAAACAGAGATGGAACTCTTTAAGCTTAAAGCATATGGGACAGCAACCCCAGGCAAACTACCATAGACTATAGTGGGAACATTAATATTACTTTATGACTACATAGCATACAATAGTGTTTGTAATGGTGATTACTGAAACTTACTCCCTGCCTCTCTCCCCAGTAAGTGTAAAATAAAGGGTCTCACTTATGTTAGTACTGTACTCCTGAGCTGTGCCACTGCATATAATTTTATTTTACTTTTTGGGTGGGGGAATTCTACTTAGGTAGACAAACTATTCTTATCTTTATTTCAAGCTCCGTTCTCCCACAGAAGTGTATAGAGTCACCGGGATTAGTGGAACACCCCTATAATCCCATGTTTCAGGAGTCAGAGGCTGGATGGTCATAAGAGTTCAGCCTAGGCCTCTGTAGTGAGGTCCTGTCACATAAAAGCTTAGATTCTAATGGATATAGTCAAAACAATTTTGCACTGCCCCTTTGGGATGTAGCATCTGGGATGCAGACTGACCTCCCTTCCTCACCAGTCAGTGTAAGTTTTTTTCAATTCACTGCAGTTTGTTATGGGTGAGAAAATCTGAAACTCAGTTATTATACATGACAAATAGAAACCTCTTGACAATTTAACTTTAGAGTAAATTAATTAAGAGTAATTGGAACTAGTTTTATGAGTAGCTTTAGAATAAGATTGGGATATATTATCATGTTCACAGAGAATAAGAAAAGACCAGCCTATGTAATATTTACTTTGCATTCATTATTTATTCAAATTTACCAACCTAAAGAAGGACATGCCTATGAAAGTACAAGAAGCTTACATAATACTCAAATTTCCAATATTTCTTCTTCTTATTTTATGTGTGTATGCATGCTATTGTAACACGAATTAACAAAAGACCCAGAGACTGATATTGGGGTTCAAACTTCAAGTTGATTATAAGAAAGGCAAAGCAGCTGGCCAGTAACTTCTCTCTACCTCAGGCTGAGTGGGCTGATCCTGTCTCCACTAGCTCTCACTAAATCTCAGACTGTAACCTCTCATTAGCATGACTGGAGAATGAATGCCTCATACTGACTCTGTTCTTGTCTTAAATAACTCTCATGAGTCCTGGGATTAAAGGCATGAGTTCTGTTATTTTTTTAGACTGATTCAATCTCATGTAAGCCTTTGTCTCCTGAGTCCTGGGATGAAAGGTGTGTGCCATCACTGCTTGACCTCTATAGCTTGTGACTGACTTTGCTGTTCTGACTCCTCAGTCAAGATTTAATAAATCATAAATACTATATCACTACATGCTATCACGCATATGCAGAGGTCAGAGGACAACTTGCAGGAGTTAGTTGGTTCTTATTTTCAACCATGAGAATCGTACTCAAGTCTTTAGGCTTGGAGACAGGTGATTTTACTTGCCGTGCCATCTTTCTTGCTCAACATTTAATGGGAGGGGGATTCGGATGGGAGGGGAGTTAAGGTAGGGAGGAACTGGGAGAAATAAAGGGAGGGGAAACTTTAATCAGGATACATTGTTTGAGAAAATAATATATATTTTGATAAAAGAGTAAAAGATTTAAATGCAAATGTTTATATAATTCATAAATTTCTAAATTCTTCAAAACTTTAGATGACTATATTTGATACTTTTTATAGAATGAAATTTTATTATACTTATTATGCAAATTAATTAAAAGCAGTTTGGTGGTTATCCTTGGCTTTGAGCAAAGCTAAAAAATCCAAGCAATTTGGGGAATTGTATAATCAATATGCACAAAATGTGCACAAGCAAAATGAAATGTCATATGGTACAAATCAATTTCAGAATATAATAATGTTATTTCTTTATACAATCTATGCTTCCTATAAACATTAACAATGCCAAGTCAAACCCAGATCTTTACAGTGACATTATACGATAATATCATTTTCCAGAGTATGCTAATATAAAGTAGAGAAAGAGTCCATGTGTAAAACTTCACTAAAATACAACTTGGAAGGAAAGCTACAAACATATATTCTTCTTCTATTAAGTTTACCTCATTATGTTTTTCATATGGATTTTACATTTGAATTTCTTAAGAAAATAAGGGCTAAAATTTCTTGATGTGTTGGCTTTGTGCTAAGTGCCTTTAAAAATTCTGTTTGTTTTGAGTTAAACTCTCTTGTAGATCAGGATGGCTTTGAAGTTACTATCTAGCTATGGACAACCTTGAACTCCTGATTTTCCTGTCTCTATCTCCCAAGTGCTGGTACCAAAGGTATGCTTTACCAACCCTGATTAACAATTTTCTGGGTTCTTTTCCTTCCTTCCTTCCTTCCTTCCTTCCTTCCTTCCTTCCTTCCTTCCTTCCTTCCTTCCTTCCTTCCTTTCTTTCTCTCTTTCTTTTGTGCAATTCTAAGGATTGACCCTTGGGCCTTGCACATAGTAGTAAAGCATTCTGACACTGAACTACATCCACAGCCTTCTTTTTCTCTTTCTTTGGTATTTATAAACATTTCATTACATACCAGTTTTAGAATAAGGAAATGGAGACTTAGGTTAAAAAAGAAACTTTCCCAAGATTATAATGCTGATTGATAATAGGTAAAGTTGTCTTTGAGATTCATTCTTTCCTGATGAATGCTATTTTTCCTTCCACAACATTTTCACATTCATTTAGCTCTACTCCAGAGGGTGGTGATATTTTGTTTATGATCTAATAAAGCTTGCCCGAAGGTCAGAAGGCAAAGCTAGCCATAGCCATTGAAGCCAGACAGTGGTGGTACACAACATTAATTCCAGCAGTCACACTAGTTAGTCTTGGAAACTGGGTGGTGGTGTTGCATGCCTTTAATCCCAGCACTAGAGAGGAATATAAAACAGGAGCTCAGGGTCTCAATGTGTTTCAGGCTGCAGTCTACACAGTCTGGAAAGCAGTGCAGTTTGAAGATGCAATCAGAGGACAAGATCGTCCCTTTGGTCTGAGCATTGATAGAGGTGAGAGCTCTCCAGTGGCTAGACACTTTGCTTCTCTGGTCTTCAGCTTTAACCCAAATATGTGTCTTTTGGTTTTTATTATTTGTTCTACACTAGAGAACTGTATTAATAAAGAAAACATGAAAATTAAGAAGCTAATCGCATGAATTCTTTTTCAAATGGAGAATTTATGTGATTTTTTCCAGTATATATTTTAAACGTCAACAGATAATTCAACAGCATTAATGGTCTAAATTTATTCTCAGAACATTTAAGTCTTTAATGAGATTAATGAAAGATGTACTATTTGTCCAAATTAAAACAGGAGGGTTTGCTTTTAAACTAGGTTTGAGAAAGAGTTAACTTGAGTTGATACAGAAGCAACATTTCTTTGTTCTGGAAAACCTGCTGAGGACCATCTTGTGATGTACATCTATCAAAGAAATCAGCGGAGCTTGGGAATCTGAGACTCTAAGAGGGTTGACTGTCCTTTGGGGCAGCGCAGTGGTTGCCTTAAGAGTGGGAGGGTTGTTTTTTTTTATTCTAGAAAGCATTTCCACTGGAGAAGTGATTCTTCTCTCTGTGTGTCAGTAAGTGGAACTGTGCCTATGAAATGCCTTCCTGAGACTTCATACATGTTTGATCAGTGGCTGACAGCTTTATACCTGTGGGCAGAACATGTCAAATCACCAGGCAAACATAGACTGAACATCTTTGGACTAGATACCATACACCTTGGTTGAATGACATAGGGAAATCAAGCTCAGCTAGAAGCTTCCTCCCTGGGCAGATAGGCAAGATTTTGAGGATGGTGGTCACAAATTTAAAACATCAGAGCAATTGGAACAGCAAGGTAAGTATGTGCTTATGCAAGTGTGTGTGTGTGTTTTCCCATTCAGTAAAGTGGATATAGAATCAGAATGGAAAGGAGATAGCAAGAGAATGGACAGAGTATTTAAAAGGCAGATACTAGATACAGGGGGATGGTTGGGGTTGGTTTTCAATTTGCTAGTTTCTGAAAAAGATAAAACTCCAGGTATACCTGTGAGTGATTATTTAGATTAAGTTCTCCTCTGGGCATGCCACACAATATTTTCTTGATTAGGTTAACTGAAGTTGGAAGATTCAAATAAAGGACAGTATTATTCGCTAGGCCAGAGTTGTGGACTTTATGGAAAGGATAAGTTAGCTAGGCATGTGATACGGTGGGCCAACCTTCTACAACAGTTGCTTCTCCACAACCATGAGCTCTCAAACTGTGAGCCAAAACAAACCTCTCTCCCTTTAAGCTGATTTTTCTCAGGGTGTTTTTTTTTTTTTTTTTTAGATCAGCAACAGGAAAAGCAACCACGACACATACAAAATGAGCACAGAAGAAAGTAAATATGTGAGTTGAGAAAGGAGGAGTGAAGAGGTTTAGGCCAACTGACTTTTGTCTCCATGGGATAGAGTCAGGAAATTGGAAAGAGTAGGCAGAAGAGAAAAAGAAAGTCATGGTTAGAGAATGGATTGCCTAACACTGAAACTATAAGGGTGGTTGCATTTAAAAATATTTTTCACTTTTGGCTATGTATATGTGTGTGAATCTGTGTGTAGGTATGTACACATGAGTGCAAGTTCCTCAGGAGGTCACAGGTATCAGATCTCCTTGGCTTTCGAGTTACAGGTAGTTGTGATAGGAGGCTATGATTTTAGTGACACTTATATATGAGTATAATGGTGGATGTCTTTAATGAAAGCACTCAAGGAAGCAAAGGTAGGTACATCTCTGAGTTTGAGGGCACTGGTATGGTCTACAGACTGAGTTATGAGACAGCCAGGGCTACACGGAAACCCTGTCTCAAAAAATAATAGTAAAAAGAAATGAAAAAGAAAAACGAACAAAATTAAAATATATGGTTGTGGAAAGTGCGCCCTGGGTGGAATAGAGTATTGCAAAGGAGAGATCAAATAACTAAGACTCCAGAATAATAGGGGGACATCTATGTAGACATTGAAATCATTAGTAGCATGGCACGGGTAGTCTCCACGTTTCCAAGGCATTAAAAGGAATAGCCCAAAGACCGGCAGATAACTATAAGAAAGCAACATGCCCTGGTAAGAAGAAAAGGTAAGGGGAGATTGTAGTAGCAACTCAAACCAACCTCTCCAGTAATTCAGAGCTGTAAAAACATTGTTTCACATCCTGCCGTGCTATTACTGACTACTAGAGGGCAGCAGAAGCCAGGAACAGGCAAGAAAAGCCTTAACTCGAACAAGAGGAAAATGCTTTGTCTTTGCCTGGAGAGCCATACATTCAAGGCAGAAACAAAACTCTGAGTTCAAGGAGTCTGCAATTAAGGTTCTATTCAGTAACTGGAGAGTCCAACAAAATAAACAAGAGTGCTTTAGAGGTTTAAATGGACAGCATTCCTCTCTTAGAACGATTTTGGGAACTAAAACAAAAGAAGACTGTGAAGAGCCACCAAGGGTAAGTCGAAGCCAGGACTCGGAACACACATAAAGGTGTGCTGCAGTTAGTTAAGTGGCAGCAAAGTATTAAGTGAGCACGTTAATGAATAAAGTTGTGCTTAGAAGAATTTGGGCTGTCTTAATGGACGACAGTCTGCCTTTGATAAAATCCAAACAGACCCTCCACTAAAAGACACACAAGGGCGACAATGGGCAACAAACATTAAGGGCAGGGGCACGGGAAGCTTGGAAGTTACAAAAAGAGACAACCCGTTTGCACTTCCGAAGCATGCTTTCATGTAGCCCGGGCTGACTTCAGACTTTCTAGGTACCCAAGGATGATCCCGAACTTTTTTGATCCTCCTGCCTATACCTTCAAAGCTATACATGGGACTTTATAATGGGATCCTGGTTTAAATGTCAGGAATATGCCTGATTTTTGTTAGTTAGTTTTTTTTTTTGAAACAGAATCTAACTCTGTAACCCACTGTGGGCTTGCCTTGCCTCAGCCTCCCAAACCAGTAATAATATGCAGATGAGATAAGAGCGGGTGTTAATTTTGTCTGTAGTTGTCTGAAGGTAGCTTGCAGGAGAGGGTTGTAAGCCCACTATTTCTATGTACACATGTGAAGAATAGAAGCCAGAATATTCACCATTTCATACTGCAAGATCCTATAAGAGGAAGAAAAGGAAGCAAGATTTCCTGGGATTCTTTGATATTAATTTTTGTTTTGTTTTGATTTTTTCCAGACAGGGTTTCTCTGTGTAGCTCTGGCTGTCCTGGAACTCATTCTGTAGACAAGGCTGGCCTTGAACTCACGGAGATCTGCCTGCCTCTGCCTCCCAAGTGCTGGGATCAAAGGCATAAGCTACCACTGTTTAGCTTTGCATCCTATTTTAAACAGAGTGGTGTGAGTAACTGAGAAATGTTGAAAGAATTCAGGAAAGAATACATAAAAACTCACAAATGCAGTTTAAACTCTTTGTATCATGGCGTGAGGAGTGCTTTGATGGATTTTAGGGATCTTTTGGGTTTTTACATTGAGAGCTTCTGTCTTTGAATTCTGAAGTACTAAATGATAAAAATATTTTCAAAATGTCTGTTATTTTCTTCCCCAGCAATCATTACATTATCAAAAGTATTTTTGTCTTCAATTATTTTAAATTTATATGTAAATTTATTTTATTTTGAAATGGAATTTACTGCTTTTTGAATTTTATGTTTTATGGAAAACTGCAAAAAATGGGTCAGTTTGATGTAATTACTTATGGTATTTTATTTTTGTTAACCTGTTCAAGTATATGTGAGGAAGCGTGAAAATGTGGACATTTTTAAGTACCAAACAGCTTTAAAGCTGATGGAAACAAAACCTAATCTGTCCTTTCATCTAATGTAATGAAAAAATGAAACATACGCTGAAAAGGGAGACAGTCAAGATGATTTTTTTGGGTAGTATAGGTTTGTGTGTTCACGCATGTATGCATGTGTGTACTCATGTACGTTGTGTGCATGAAGGACAGAGGTGACTGTCTTAAAAAACTGGGTAGTCAGCTATCCCATAGACGCTCCTATCTCGATCCCCTGTCTCCAGTGCTGGGATTGCATGCGTGCGCTGCCGCACCGTCTTTATGTGGGAGCTGAGCATCGAACTCCGGTTTCCATTGCTTGCATGGGCACCGCTTTGCAGACTGAGCCATGTCCTCTGTCCTCTGCCAAATTGAGTTTTAAAGCTGCAATTTGCCATGGGCATCGTTTAGGACAAGTGGGCCTTGGCCTTTTACTGCCAAGTGCTCTTTTAATTATGTTTTTCTTTTTCTTTCTTTTTTTTGGTTTTACGAGACAGGGTTTCTCTGTATTGTTTTGGAGGCTGTCGGTCCAGCCTGGCCTCGAACTCACAGAGATCCGCCTGCCTCTGCCTCCCGAGTGCTGGGATTAAAGGCGTGCGCCACCACCGCCTGGCTAAAATGTGTAGCCCAGGCTGGCCTTGAACTCGTGATCCTCTTGCCTCTGCCTCCTTCAGCAAATCCTACCGGCCTGCGCCACCACAACTGTCTAATTATGTTTTTCTTTAGTGATTCAACTTTTATAAAATGTTGTGTGCTTTTTTTTTTTCATCGAAGCACTTTGTCAATGATCACTGGAGTCCCCATTTTTAATTAACTGGAAGTACATGCAACTGCTGGTCGCTGAGCATGGTCTGAGCAATAGCACTGTTTTGAATTGATGAATTTGAACCAAAATTAAGAGCCCTAGTGTGTGAACACTGTGAACAAATGCATCATATTGAGATCTGGAAAAACTGGAAATAACTGTGCGTTTCTTATAGACCCCGAGGAAACTACAAATAGCCCCTGATTTGCAGTTTTTTAAATTATGGTTCCCCCCATTTAAAAGATACTTATTTTTCTTAGCATGCATTACGGAATTTTCACTCAAAATTGTTTTTATTGTCTCTTCCTCTTTCTCCTCATTTCCATCCTTACCACATGCCTTGCCACCCCTGTAGCCTCCTTTCTCCCTGTCACATGGATCGCTTTGCCTTCTGATCCCTCAGAATCTCTTGTTCCCCTTTTGCAGACACACTTTTTTTTTTTTTTACAATTTTGCGATGGTGTACAAGTGATAAATACTGAGCAAAAATTACACTTGTACTTTGTTTGGAATTTGATCTCTTGGGCTAGTAATATGATAGTGTCATAATCTGTTGTGATATGGGACAGGGAAACCCAGCCGCAGCTCTCAGTCAGCCGAGTGATCACAAGAAGAAGCTACCGGCATTCTACAAGGGACTGTGGAGTGGAACTCTGATGCTTCATAGCTTAGGGTCCTAAGAATACATGAGAACATTACATGGAATAGATACGGGACTGTAGATGGATATACACAAATATATATGGAATGGCACAGAAAAACACTTTGTTTTATTCCAAAATTTCATTAAGTTAGCTCTAGTATTTACTATTCTAAGGACAGCAAAACCTGTACAGAGGGGCAGTGACTTGAAAGCACTGGGTCCTTTCTTTTAGACTTTTCCACATTGCAATAACCATTATGAAACTGACCCTTCACAGGAAGTTTCGCTATGACTTTATTTTATTTTTTATTTAGAAACTATCTGGTAGGATTTTTCAAAGACAGGATAAGACAAATTTCACTGAAGATACTTAATCCTGTTTAGAAGGTGGAACATAGCAGGGTTATGTAAAAATCTGCAGCTCATTTGCTTATGTAGATAGTGAGTACAAAATATGGGACAGAATCAAGTGTCTTATTTTTCTGAGATACTTGACTCATAACATGCTTGCTGGAGAGCGGAAATTAAGCCTGGAGTGCCAGAGCTTCTTCTGCTTAATGAGAATAGGAACACATCTTGACCCTCTTTGGGTCAAAATCTTATCAGGATCCAGTGTGTCTGTGCATCAGTTGCAGTCTTTACAAGCATTCAATTGGGTAGAAGAAGTTTTCACCAGGAAGTCAGATAGCTTGGAGGTTAGAGGTGCTAGTTGGGATCACAAAGAATAGTACCTGTTACCTAGCTAGACTTAGAACCAATGCTTGTATAATGGATGCATATTTTAAAATACCATACTTACCATGTTCACCAAAATAAATGGAACTAGATGAATAGTAGCAACCTGATAGGGCCATGAGTGATAAAGAAAAGTATAGGAATGATCTGATTCTATGACCTGGACCATGTTTTTACTGGAAACTGGCCTCATTCTAGTATCTGAGTTGTGGGATTTTCCTACAGAACATGTCAAATTTATAAGCTATCAATGTTAGGCAAGGGCACTATGTGATTTTGAGGTATCAAGACAAATTAAGACCACTCCATAATCATACTTAAACCACAAAATGAATTAAGAGGTCTCCTATCTTGGCTAAAATGATTGGACATAACTCCTTTATATTGATATACCACAAGCTTAGCTTTATGCTCCTTGCCTGCTAGATAAGAGTTACTAGGATCCTGATTATAAAATTACCTCCATTTCTTTACTGTATTAGAACCACAACACTGTTCTTCTTCTATGAACTACCTTCAGCTCCTTAAACACCAGCATGAGTCTCAATCTTTCTGACACCCATTGCTGAGAGGCCCCATGGTTCTCTATCATGGATGGTGTTTCATGTTGCAACACATAAGTTAAAAAACAAAACAAAACAAAAATGAAACCTTATTCATCTATGTGTGTTATTGGTGGTACTGGAATACTAGGCATGGACATAAGAAATGAGTGCTAATAAGTACAAAACACTAAGAATAATGACTGTTTCCTGGCTAGCTCTGACTGCTAGGATTATTACCTATGCAGAGTCTTAGAATTTTGTAGATGGGGATATGGAAATTCAGAGGTGCCTACAGCTGGGAGGTGGTATTGCTGAAAGTTTACTTCCTTTGAGTCTTGCTTCATCCCATGTTTTCATGATACCACATGGTACACTTTGGTTCATCTTTTTCTTCTGTATCCTATTGATAGGAGCTACCTTTATCGGTCCCTGGGATTTGATCTGTTTTGATCTATGGGAGGCCCATTCCCTAGCTAAAGAGCTACTGCAGTTCATGGCTTCTGGGGGAGAGACTGTTACTTTCCTTAGGGGACATGGTTGGCAGGTTAGCTGTGTTCTAGAAGATGGCCCCACACCCATGCACATATTGGATAACACTGGATCAGATTATTAATAACAACAAACCCAGACCACATGGAATTGGGGGGAAATAAAAATTGGGGGAAGATAAGGGTAGGGTTACTAAGGGAAGTTGGAGGGAGCCAATGGTGGATGGATACATGAAAATACATTGTATAAGGAGCAGCTTGGAAATTCTG
Source organism: Mesocricetus auratus (assembly GCF_017639785.1). Taxonomy (NCBI): domain Eukaryota; kingdom Metazoa; phylum Chordata; class Mammalia; order Rodentia; family Cricetidae; genus Mesocricetus; species Mesocricetus auratus. The sequence goes on from NW_024429200.1 coordinate 28,294,605, forward strand.
AAAATAAAAGAGATGGTCTTCGCCAGTGAAGAGCTCCCCAGTTGTTTATCCTTTAACTAGTGGTCAGCCCTAAGGTTATATAATACATGTAGCATCATATGGGCAAAGCAAGTTGTATTCATGTATTTAGGGATATAAATTATATATACAAAAATATATAACTTATATTATATGTACTTTATATATAAATGAAAGAAAAAGAGGCCATGAGTTGGAGAGAGAGAAAGGGAGATTTATGGGAGTGGTTGGCCAGAGGAAAGAGGTTAATAATATAATAATTAAAAATAAAATATATAAAAATACAAAATCTATGCAAATTTCAAAGATCAAGATGAACTATTTCAAAAATAATTCATTTCGACTCAGTTTTACTCATAGGAAGTTGTGAGTGTTTTGGGAAATGGTGGAGATTAGTCTGTGTTTGCTTTAGGCAAGAATTCTAGTTGAGTTCTTTCCAAAGTGTGTTTCTGCAAATGTTGGTATTCTAAGAAATAGTAATATGTGTTCTTTGAAAGACAGCCTGAGGATTGTTTTGCAACTCTCCCAGATTCACAGAGGTATATTAATAGCACATTCAAGCCTCTGAAATGCGTTTAAATTTGCAAGGTATTTCTCAACTCAAAAGGCAGTTACTTATCGCTACAGCACTTTATTGCTCTTGCTAAGCCTTATGGTACACTTACCGTATATCAGATACTGTTCTAAACATTTCATATAGTAGCTCATTTTCTTAACAATTTCAGTCTTTCTAAGGACAATGAAGTACAGAATAGTTAAGCGATTTTCATGATGGCATAGCTAGTAAATTGGAACATAGTATTCCCTTCATAACTATGTTATGGGAGACAGTGTAGGATATGCTCTTTTGGCTTTGGTAACAGAAAAGAATTAGATTTGTGTGAATGGTCTGCTAACACTTAATGAGAAGCTGGAATGCATCTAAAAATTTTTGTTTGTTCAAACAATTTGTCTCCTTTTTACATTTATTTATTTACTGTTTGCATCTGTGTGTGCACATGTACACATTCCATGACATGCGTGTGGAGATCAGAAGACTACTTCCAGGAATTGGTCTCTCTTTTCATCATGTAGATTCTGGGGCCTGAACTCAGATTTTCAGGTTTGACAACAAACATCTTTACCCTCAGAGCCATCTCACTGACCCCTAAAATGTCATTTTAATGCTATTTACAACACTAGAGATGAAGGATGGTGCAAGACAGATAAGACACTAACTGTTATGAGGCTTACCTTGGAGTGGAGTTGGGAAATAACGAGATTTGTTTTCTGAGACAGGGCCTTATTGTATAGCTTGGATAGCCTTGAGTGTGCAATTTAGCCTAGGCTGGCCTTGGACTCACAGAGATCTTCCTGCCTCTCCTTCCTGAGTGCTGGAATTAAAGGTCAGCTCCATGGTGCTCAGCTCTAAGCATATAATAATTTCACAACACTGTAAGAACTATGAGAAATACAGATCAGGGTGGTGTGACAGGGTACAGATCAAAACTAGTCTACTTATTATTGGACGTTAATTGCAGTGTCTTATCAAACAGCATTTGAGCAATTAGAGCAGCGTAGTTTAATTATAGTTGCTCTTATTGATTCATTGATAAAAGTGTTTTTTCCCTATTGTGCCATCAATTTGACTTTTAGGCTTTTGGATAAAAATACATTTTGGTTACAAAACGGGTATAATGAGTACTAATTTCTATGAATTTCAGTAGTTGTGTGTGAAAATAACTTGTGTTTCAGGTGGAACATATTTCTACATCATACCATTTATTTGGAGCCTTTAGTATATACCAACAGAAGATATCCTTAACTTACTTGACCATGGACATACATTTGTGTGTGTGTCTGAGAGAGCTTTTAAAAAGAGTAGTGTTTTCTGAAATGTGTTTTCTTAGAACTGTCTGTCTGTGTCTCTCTGTGATGTATGATACACTGTAGCACTGTAACAGAAATAATAAAAACCTGGTGACAGATATTGGGGTTCAAGATGAAAATCAGAGAAACAGAGCATCCAGCCAGTAGCTCTTACCTCTATCTCAGACAGAAATGGGTGATCCTGTCTTCACAAATCCTCAGAGTACAATGCTCTCCACAAAACCTCAGGCTGCTATGCTCTCCCCAATGTGATCGGAGACTAATTCCCTGAGGAGACCCTTTGCTTTTTCCTTTTATACTTCTCAAATCCTAGCATTTAAGGCATGGTATCCTAAGTGCTGAGATTACCTTTGTTGTGAGCTGTTTCTTTTGTAGACTGGATCAGTTTCATGTAGCTCAATGTGGCCTTGACCTAACAGAGATCCATCTGTCTGTCTCCTGAGTCCTGGTATTAAAGGTGTATGCCACCACAGCCTAGCTTCTATAGCTAACTAATGTGGCTGGCTTTGCATTATGGTACTTCAGGCATTCTTTATTAAATCATAAATAACACATTACCACAGTAGCACTGTGGCTCTGTGACAGTTAAGTCACTCAGTTTTGATCTCTTGCATTGGCATGGATACGAATTCTTTAAGTTTCCTTTGTTACTAACAATCTGAAAGACAGATTTCAGACATAAAAGAAATAATATTTCATAGAAATATACAATTCTTTTTTTTACATTTTGATATTAATTCTGCTTGCTAGGATTAAATTAATAGCTAGAAGACTGGACTGTTAATCACATAATCTAATTTCCCCTCTTAGCCACTAGTTTCATGATTGCGAGTCAGCCATTCTCAATAAACCTGTGCAACTCTTTGGATTTAGTGAGCACCAGGAGGAACAGTTGCTCACTATCTTAATATGGAAAAGTACTCAAAGCCTTTCTGTCCTTGTCAATACACGTGAACCGAACGAAAGGAAACCCAGCATCTTAGTAAGATTGTTTGACTGGATACGCAGTGCAAAAAACAATTCTCTTGTTCACTTGCATCTTTCTGAAGCCAAGGGTGAAAAGGGCTGTCAGTTTCTTATGTATTCTTATTGGAATATTTTTCATACATCCATGTAATCTATGTGTGAATATGTATTACATATCTAATACTATACACACATGCAAAATTTCCATTTAAAGCACGAATGTTTCATACACATGGCTCTATCCTCTGCTTTTCTTCACTACACTTTACAACTCATTTTGGGAATGTATCCAGGTCAGAACATAGGGAACTGCATCAATGACAAAAAGGAAAAAAAAGCAACAATAACCACAGAGAGTGTTCTTTTATAGATTGCTACAATTATTAATCTATATTGCACTATATTTCACAGGCATTTTGTGATTTTAAATCAATGTATGATATAAAATAACCCTCTGAATATTATTTTTGTAACTAGAATAAATTTTTCCTTGATTTTTATTACTTTTCATGACTTCGTGGTTTCTAAATTGACTTTTTTTGGGGGGAGTGAGGTTTCAAACTTCAAGCTGAAGATCAGAAAAGCAAAGCAGCTGTACACTAGCTTCTTACCTGTATCTCAGAGTGAATGGACTGATCCTGTCTCCACGAGCTTTCACTAAGCCTCAGACTACACCTCTCCTCTCTGTGGCTGGAAAATGAATGCCTCCTACTGAACACTGAAGACCCTGCTTCTATCTTTTACACTCCTCTAGTGCTGGGATTAAAGGCATGTGATCTGTTACTCTTTTAGACTGACTCAATCTTTTGTATCCCTGTAGCCTTGAACTCAGAGAGCTCCACGTACCTCTTAATCCTGAGTCCTAGGATTAAAGGTGTGTACCACCACTTCCTAGCTTCTGGCTGCTGGGATTAAAGGTGCATGCCTGGCTTCTATGGCTTGTGGTTGACTTTACTTTCTGAATCTTCAGTCAAGCTTTAATAAATTACAAATAATATATTGCCACATACACATACAAAACTAGGCATAATAAAAAATTTAAGCATCTTGCATGTATACAGTGCACCTACATAAACTCAGGCACATACATGTGCAGCTGGAAGTTTTTCTCTGTCTCACAAGGTCCCACTGGGCTGGTTTCTCTCCTGCCTGCCAATCCACATAGCCGTTTATTAAATAATCATTCTGAGGCTTAATATTAATTTTAATTTTTTGGCCAGTGGCTCAGGCATATTACTGACTAGCTCTCACAATTAAAATTAACCCATTTCTCTTATTCTATTCTAGATTGACTTTTAATAATTTTACTCAGTATAAAAGAGTTTTCAATTTTCCAGAACACTGAAAAATTTAAGTTTTTCTAAAAGGATTTCTTAAAATTATAATTTTTATCCTTGCAAATAGTCTAGCTTTCAATATTAATTACCTTCCTATATAAACCTCATATTCTAAACTAAAGATTATATTTTAAAAGCTCTGAAGTTCTTCACTTACAATTTTCAGATTCACAGCCTGTCAGTACAGATTATTATTTTGAGGCATAATATTGATGTGTGTATGGTTGCCTTCATTCTACAAAAACAAATCATGAATAATATAAATGATCTTAGATTAGCCCAGATACAATGAGGATTGAAGAGTGATGGTCGATGCTAACAAGAAGAGTGATTAGTATTGTTCCTGCTGTATGATGAATTGCACTATACCATGCATAAAACAATGTATTGTTCTTAGACTATCACAGACTCTTTAGTAAGACAATGATGGGAAATATACAGTCCTCTATCTATCATTTAGCAAAACATAAGACTTATAAAAACGTTGAAAAATTTCTTTAAGTCTCAAAAAACACAGTGGCACTGCTATTGATGAGAATAAACACACCCTGTCCTTGGGAATGGGCTTACTGTATTTTATTCATTTCTACCGCAGTCCAGCTCTGTGACAGGAAACTGTTTTGATCTCTGAGTACTTACCTTAAAGTGGACCAGGAACTGTTTTACCCTTGGGGTACTGGTAGGATTCTAATGATTCTGTTTGATGTACCATGTTAAACACAAATGAAGTAAGTTAAGAGAAATACACATAGTGAGTATATCAAAGAGATACTTCTACTCCTAGGCATACGGCAGTTGCTTAGCAACCTGTGTTACACTTCATGGTCATCTGATAGGAAAGACACAAAGTCAATGTCAACTCGTCATAAGACTATGAATGAAACAAACAAACAAACAATCAAATAAAACCCCCAAATCTATAATCTGTTGAGTTCAAGAAAAAAGCTGTTTCGATGAACCTAAAATGAGTGAAACATTTGTTTGAATGTCTTCAGTGCATCAATGAAATTGTCAAAACAAAACAAAACGACACCACCAAAAAACTACACTTAAAACCTGTAGGATAGAATGGCACAGACAATAAATTAAAATTGGCATGAACTGTTGCCATATGCCAGGATCTACCTTTGGAACACTGATTTTTCTCAAAGCTGTAGTAACCTAAATAGCCTGCACTAGAAACATTCCCACAGTCTGCAACAGCTACATTGCCCTTTGAACTGGGAGTTTTATTGGTAAGAGTAACAGTAATGCCACTTATAATCTTCTTGTATCTCCCTATTCAGTATCACATTTTAATCAACAAAGTCTGTGAAATAGAAGAATTTCCACAAGAAGAGAGTATGGAATGACTTTCAGATTAAGAGGGCTACAACGGTTATTGTTTTAGTCCTGAAAACTCTGCCTATTAAGCATATAAATGACTGATAGTTTCTATTGTTTTTTTTTCTGGATAAAAAGTTTTCTTCTGATGTTTAAATGTTGCTTTGCTAATACTTTCTTTGTTTTGCAGAGAAGTGCTTCACCAAAGGGTTTATGCAGTGGCCTTTTGACGTTAGACAAAGTGTTTCATATGAGATTCAGTTTTCCTAAATGTAAAACAGGGCCATAAAGTAGTCCTTTCAAAGGGCTGTTGTGAAATGCTAATAAAATAATATTTATAAAATAAATGGTACATACCATGTGCTATCTATGTGATAATTATCAGTATTCTATGGTGCAGACTAACAGGATAGTATGGTAAGTAGAAGTATTATATTTGATTTGCTAAAGTTGCAAAAATTGAGAAAGCATATTAACTTGTGTTTTCCATGCAGTTATAATTCTCTGAGAAATTAAAATAATCACTATTACTTAAGAGTTTGGTATTACATTCAAATATTAAATACACTTAATATTGTTTGTACTATAGATGATAACTAAACTTCATTGGAGTCTCAAAAGAACAGAAACCTTAAAATATCTGTCTGTCTATCTACCTATTCATTCATCTTGACACCCTGTGAAGGGGATAAGGGCAGATGGTGACATAAGCCGATAGTGTGGCAGTGTATGAAGGCAGGGGAAGATAAATTTTTCACGGTGGCTTGATTAACAATGGCCCTCATGGGCTCAAAGGGAATGGCACTATTAACAGGTGTGCCCTTGTTGGAGTATAGGTGACTGTTTTAGAGGAAGTGCATCACTAGGGAGTGTTAAGATGCAAGTTTCTGTCTGGCCTGGTCCCACAGCACCTTTAGTCCTAAATAAACACACTGAAGCTTATATTAATTATAAACTGTTTTGCCTAATCCTCAGGCTTACTACTAATAAGCTCTTACAACTTATTTTAACCCATAACTCTTATCTATGTTTAGCCACATAGCTTAGTACCCTTTCTTAGTAAGGCATTCTCATCTTGCATCCTCTGCATCTGGTTGGTGACTGCTATCTACCTTTCTTCTTCCCAGAATTCTCATAGTCTGGTAGTCCCACCTATACTTCCGTCTAGCTATTGGCCAATCAGAATTTCATTAAATCAATACAAATGATAATTCTTTTTTAATATAATATATTTTTTTATTTAAATTAGAAACAAGCTTGCTTCACATGTCAAATACAGCTCCCTATCTCTCCCCTCATCCCCCACCCCCACTAACCCCCAGGCCCCACACCCAATGCCCACTACTCTCCCCAGGGAAGGTGAGGCCCTCCACTGGAGATCTCCAAAGTCTGTCATATCATCTGGAGCAGGGCCTAGGCCCTCCCCATGTGTCAAGGCTGAGAGAGCATCCCTCTATGTGGAATGGGCTCCCGAAGTCCATTCATATGCCAGGGATAAATACTGATCTACTATTGGAGGCCCCATAGGTTGCCACAGCCTCCTCACTGACACCCAAATTTAGGGTGTCTAGATCAGTCCCATGCTGGTCTCTCAGCCATCAGTCTGGGGTTCATGAGCTCCCTCTTGTTCAGGTCAGTTGTTTCTGTGGGTTTAAGCAGCCCACAGCTTTCAGTTGTGCTGTTAATTCTCTAGTGTGACTATCCTCCATTTTCTTCATGTGGGCACATAGTGCTATGAATATTCCTCTTAGTACTGGTTTCCAAGTGTCCCATAAATTTGGGTATGTTATGTCTTAATTTTCATTGAATTCTAGGAAATGTTTATTTCTTTCTTTATTTCTTCTTTTACCCAGGAGTGGTGCAATTGAGCGTAGTTCAATTTCCATGAGTTTGTGGGGTTTTGGCAATTTGTGTTGTTGGTGAATTCTGACTTTAAAGCATGGTGGTCTGCTAAGATACAGGGGTTATTCTAACTTTTTGGTACCTGTTAAGGTTTACTATGATGCCAAGTATGTGGTCAATTTTAGAGAAGGTCTCATGTGGCTCTGAGAAGAAGGTATATTCTTTTGTGTTTGTATGGAATGTTTTATAGATGCCTGTTAAACTCAATTGGGTCATAACTTTTGTTAGTTCCTTTGTTTCTTTGTTAAGTTTCTGTCTCGTGGTCCTATCTAATGGTGACAGTGCAATGTTGAAGTCTCTCACTATAACTGTGTGAGGTATTATGTGTGATTTGAGTTTTAGTAATGTTTCGTTTATGAATGTGGGTGCCTTTGTATTTGGGACATAGATGTTTAGAATTGAGACATCTTCCTGATGGATTTTTCCTGTGATGAATATGAAATAATCTTATTCATCTCTTTTGATTGATTTTAGTTGGAAGTCTAATTTGTTACTTATTAGAATAGCTACATCAGCTTGTTTCTTGGGTCCATTTGATTGGAAAATCTTATTTTTAAACACTTTTCCCCATGACAGTCCCAGTTTCCTCTCTCTCCCCTCCACACCCATTCCATTCCACCATCCCCTCATCCCCCCACCCAATCCACACTCCATTCCCCAGGGAGGGTAAGGCCCTCCATGGGGGATATATAGAGTCTGTCATTTCGTTCCGGGGAGGGCCCAGGCCCTCCCTCAAGTGTCCAGATTGAGAGACCATCCCTCATTGTGGGATTGGCACCCAAAGTCCATTTGTATGCCAGGGATAAATACTGATCTACTACCCGAAGCCCCATAGATTTCCTAGGTCTCCTCACTGACACCCAAATTCAGGGGGTCTGGATCAGTCTCATGCTGGCCTCTCAGGCTGGAGTCCAAAATCTCCCCCTTGTTCAGGTCAGCTGTTTCTCTGGGTTTCACCAGCCCACTCTTGACCCTTTGCTCATCACTCCTCCTTCTCTGTCACTGGGTTCCAGGAGTTTAGTTCAGTGTTTAGCTGTGGGTGTCTGCCTCTGCTTACATCTGTCACTGGGTGGAGGTTCTAGTACGGTATATCATGAAGGGGCATTTAAAGTAGTCTCTCCACTACTGCTTAGTTTGCCAGTTGGTGTTATCCTTGTAGATCTCTGGAGATCTCACTAGTGCCAGATCTCCCCTCAAACCTAGAATGACTCCCTCTATTATGGTATCTCTCATCTATTCTCTCATTCTGCTCTCCTCTATTCTTCCCCCAACTCAAACTTCCTGCTCCCCCATGTCCTCCTCTTCCCTCCTCTTCTCTCCCTTTCCTTTTCCTGGCTCCCTTCCCCCTTCTTGCTCCCAATCTGCTCAGGAGGTCTTGCCTCATTCCACCTTCTATGGGGTACCATGCATATCTCTCTTAGGGTCCCTCCTGTTTCCCTGACTCTCTGGCAGTGGGATTGTAGACTGGTACTTCCCTGATTCATGTCTAAAATCCATATATGAGTCAGTACATACCATGTTTATCTTTTTGTGACTGGGTTACCTCCCTCAGGATGGTTTCTTCTAGTGTCATTCATTTGCCTGAGAATTTCAAGATTCCATTGTTTTTTTTCCGCTGGGTAGTAAGTACTCCATTGTGTAAATGTACCACATTTTCTCTATCCACTCTTCGGTTGAGGGGCATCTAGGTTGCTTCCAGGTTCTGGCTATTACGAATAGTGCTGCTATAAACGTAGTGGAACAGACGTCCTTGTTGTATGAATGTGATTTTTTTTGGGTATATGCCTGAGAGTGGAATTGCTGGGTCTTGTGGTAGACTCATTCCTATTTTCCTGAGGAATCTCCATACTGATTTCCATAGTGGCTGTACGAGTTGGCACTCCCACCAGCAGTGGAGGAGTATTCCCCTCTTTCCACATCCTCTCCAGCATAAATTGTCATTGGTGTTTTTGATTTTAGACATCCTGACAGGAGTAAGATGTTATCTCAGAGTTGTTTTGATTTGTATTTCCCTGATTGCTAGGGATGTTGAGCACTTTCTTAAGTGTCTCTCAGTCATTTTAGTCTCCTCTATTGAGAATTCTCTATTTAATTCTGTAGACCACTTTTTAATTGGTTCCTTTGGTGCTTTTGGAGACTTGCTTCTTGAGTTATTTTGTAAATTTTGGAGATCAGTCTTCTGTCAGATGTGGGGTTAGTGAATATCTTTTCCCATTCTGTGGGCTGCCTTTTTGTCTTGTTGACTATGCCCTTTGCCTTTCAGAAGCTTCTCAGTTTCTGCAGGTCCCATTTATTAATTGCTGATCTCAGTGTCTGTGCTACTGGAGTTACGTTCAGGAAGCTGTCTCCTGTACCAATTCTTTCAAAGGTGCCTCCCACTTTCTCTTCTAAGAGGTTCAGTGTGGCAGGATTTAAATTTTTTTTAAAGATTTATTTATTATATATACATTGTTCTGTCTGCATGTATTCCTCCAGGCCAAGAGAGGGCACCAGATCTCATTATGGGTGGTTGTGAGCCATCATGTGGTTGCTGGGAATTGAACTCAGAACCTCTGAAAGAGCAGCCAGTGCTCTTAACCTTTGAGCCATCTCTCCAGCCCCAGTGTGGCAGGATTTATGTTGAGGTCTTTGATCCGTTTGGACTTAAGTTTTGTGCATGGTGATAAACATGGATCTGTCTGCAGTCTTCTACATGTCAGCATCCAGTTATGCCAGAACCATTTGTTGAAGATGCCTTCTTTTTTCCTTTGTATAACTTTAGCTTTTTTGTCAAAAACCAAGTGTTCATATGTGTGTGGGTTAATATCAGGGTTTTCAATTTGATTCCATTGGTCTATCTGTCTATTTTTGTGCCAATACCAAGCTGTTTTCAGGACTATAGCTCTATAATAGAGCTTGAAGTCAGGGATGGTGATGCCTCCAGACGTTGCCTTGTTGAACAGGATTGTTTTGGCTATCCTGGGTCTTTTGTCTTTCCACATAAAACTGAGAATTTTTCTTTCAAGGACTTTGAAGAATTGTGCTGAGATTTCAATGAGGATTGCATTTTGGCAAGATTGCCATTTTTACTATGTTGATCCTACCTATCCAAGAGCATGGGGGATCTTTACATTTTCTGGTGTCTTCTTTAATTTCTTTCTTTAAAGACTCAAAGTTCTTGTGATACAGATATTTCACTTGTTTGGTTAGAGTTACCCCAAGGTATTTTATGTTGTTTGTGGCAATTGTAAAGGGTGATGTTTCTTTGATTTCTTGCTCAGCCCTTTTATCGTCTGTATAGTAGGGCTACTGATTTTCTCGAGTTGATCTTGTAGCCTGCCACTTTGCTGAAGGTATTTATCAACTATAGGAGTTTCCTGGTAGAATTCTTCTGGTCACTTATATAAACTATCGTATAATCTGCAAATAGTGAAAGTTTGACTTCTTCCTTCCTGATTTGTATCCCCTTGATCTCCTTTTGTTTACTTATTCCTCTGGCTATAACTTCAAGTACAATATTGAAGAGGTATGGAGAGAGTGGACAGCCTTGTCTTGTTCCTGATTTTAGAGGAATTATTTTGAGTTTCTCTCCATTTGGTTTGATGTTGGCTGTTGGATTGCTGTCTATAGCTTTTATCATATTTAGGCATGTTCCTGTTATCCCTGATCTCTCCAAGACCTTTATCATGAAGGGGTGTTGGATTTTGTCAAAGGCTTTTTCAGCATCTAGTGAGATGATTATGTGATTTTTGTTTTTCAACTACCCTTTACTCTGAGGCAATGCATGCCTTTGAAATTGAGGTGTGTTTCTTGTATGCAGTAGAAAGATGGATTCTGTCTTTGTATCCACTCTGGTAGCCTGTGTGTTTTTATAGCCAAATTAAGACCATTAGTATTGAGGGAAAATAAGGACCATTGAGTGTTAATTCTTGCTTGGTTTTGATTTGTTGTTGTAGTTGGTATTCTTTCGACTTTTGGTAAAGTCAGATTATCTATTGCCTATGTTTGTGTGAGTGTATTTAACTTTCTTAGGTTGGAGTTTTCCTTCCAGTACTGTCCGGATTAGTGTATATGTATTGTTTAAATCTGGTTTTGTCATGGAATATCTTGTTTTCTCCATTTATAGTGATTTAAAATTTTGCTTGGTATAGTAGTCTGGACTGGCATCTGTTGTCTCTTAGTGTCTGTAGAATATCCAGGTCCTCCTGGCTTTCAGAGTTTCCATGGAGAAGTCAGGTGTGATTCTGATAGGTTTGCCTTTATATGTTACTTGGCCTTTTTCCTTTGCTGCTCTTTTTTTTATATTTTATTTTCCAGTTTAAATTTAGATAAGAAACGAGGTTGCTTCACAAGTCAGTTCCAGGTCCCTCTCCCATTCCCTCCCCTCCTCCCGTGCCCTCCTCCCAACCCCCCCGTTATCCCCTCATTTCCCCAGGGAGGGTGAGGCCCTCCATGGGGGTGTCCATAGTCTGTCATTTCATATAGGGCAGGGCCTAGACCCTTCCCCAAGAGTTCAGGGTGAGAGTGCACCTCACATTGTTCTATGGGAGTCCAAAGTCCGTGTGTATACTTGGGATGGGTACTGATCTGCTGCCCAAGGCTCAATAGATTCCCTAGGCCTTTATAATGTATGTTTAGGATTTTAAATATTATGTTGTGAGGGGATTTTTTTGTGCTCTACTCTGGTGTTCTATACACTTCTTGTACTTTCATTGGCATGTCTTTCTTTAGGTTGGAAAAGTTTTCTTCTATGATTTTGTTGAATATGTTTTCTGCACCTTTGAGTTGTGTTTCTTCACCTTCTTCTATTCCTATTATTATTAGGTTTGGTCTTTTCATGGTGTCCCATATTTCCTGGATATTTTTTGTTAGGGATTTGTTGCACCTAAGATTTTCTTTGGCTGATGAATCTATTTCTCCCTGTGTATCTTCAACCCCTGAGATTGTCTCTTCCAAATCTTGTATTCTGTAGGTTATGCTTGCATCTGTAGTTCCTGATCGTTTACCCACCTTTTCTAGTTCCAGTATTCTCTTTCAGACTGTGTTTTTTTCATTGTCTCTATTTCAGCTTTCAAACCTTGTAATGTGGGAATTGTTTCTTGCAATTTTTTGTTTCTCTTTTCTTCCCTTTCTTTAAAGGATTTTCTCTCTCATCTTCATAAAGTTGTTTTCAGGGTAGTTCTTTTCTGCTTTTTCTGTGTTGGGATGTTCAGGTCTTGCTAGTGTGGAGTCCCTAGATTCTGTTGGCATCATATTGATTTTTCTGTTGTTGACTGTGTTTTTATACTGTTGTCTTCCCATCCTTTATTCCAGTGGGTATGGGTGGGGTTTCTCCTTCTCCTGGTGGGTACAGTTCCAAGGTTGTCTTCTGGTGGGTGCAAGCAGGTCCAATACTCTTATGGGTCTCATGGTGGATTCAAGTTGTTCTGAGGCACCATTGGGTGGCAGCTGGAATAGGACAGTGCCATGAGCAGACTAGCGGTTTCTTGGTGAGGTGGGGGTGAGTGCCATGAGCAGACTAGCGGTTTCTTGGTTAGGTGGGAGCGAGTTGACCTGCCTTGAGTGGCAATCCTTTACAGTGAACAAGAGCATTATCCTAGATCAGGGATGGTCTATGAGGTCTCAAATGCTCAAGCCAGGTCTAGTGTGACATTCATTTCCTGCTTCCCAGCGATCCTGATATAGAACTCTCAGCTCCTTCTACAGCACCATGTCTGCCTGCAGGCCACCATGCTTTCTCTCCATTATGATAACAATCTAAACCTCTGAATTGATAATTAAATGTTTTCCTTTAGCTGGGTAGTGGTGGTGCATACCTTTAATCCTACCACTTGAGAGGCAGAGGCAGGTGGATCTCTGCGAGTTCAAGGTTAGCTTGCTCTACAGAGTGAGTTCTAGGACAGCCAAAGCTACATAGAGAAACACTGTCTGAAAAAAATAAATCAAATTAAAAAACAAAAAAATATTTTCCCTTGTGAGAGTTGACATGGTCATGGTCTTGTCACAGCATTAAAAACCCTAACGAAGGCAGCATTTCACCTGAAATATAATGCAATTTTGTCCTTCCCCTACCTTTTATGTCTTTTCAGATCGTCAATGCATCAAACGATGCCCACTTGTATTAAAGGTGATGGACTTCTTGCCTCCATTTGCCAATTTAATGTTACTTCTTCAGAAACACACTCACAGACACATCTAGAAATATCAAAGGCTTTATCAGACTGTTCTCCAGTAGCCGTCTCTTAGACTTCCTCTCCTGTTCTGCAGGAACACTGCAGCGAGCACACAGTTTTCAGAGTCTGTCAGGAAAATGACAAATTAATGCTTCTTTTCTAATGGAACTATAATGTCTTCAGCATGAAGATGCTGCAAACACCCCAACACCTACTGGTTTGCCCCCAGACTCACAAGTTTACCTTCAAAGCAGAATTCATTCTTACCTTTGAATCTCTGAGTTTTGAGAGTGTTCTAAAAATATGTTAACATTTTTGTGTGATATTGAATTTAGCAATCCAACAAGGTCAATTGAGAAGATTACTGTTCTAATGAGGAAAGAGTTCCAGCATCCAACTTTATTATATGCTACCCCATTTCCCACGACTGGTTGCTGTTCTCCTTGTGAGAACAGAATCGTTGTTAATTTGGTTCGTTAAAATACTTAGTATAATATATTCTAGGTTCTGGAAATGCAATGTTGAACAAATCAGAAGGAGACCTTGCCCCTGGAGCAGTGAGAGTGATAGGTTAAAGGGAATGAGTAGAAGATGGAAGGAAATGAATAGAAGATGGAGAATGTTGGCCTCTCTACTGGTTTGGTAGTGACTTGGGAAAGTGGCTAGAAGAATCTCTGAGCAGGTGTCTCATAGACTGAAATGCTTCAGGACAATATGGAGAGCCTGAACCTCAGTATTCCTTATGGGTAATGCCTCCTCAGACTCTGCACCTGGGCCTGGACTTTCTTTGTCTGCAGGAATTCTGAGTTCGGATAATACAATGTATTCTTCCATTTTCTTTTTCCCTTTATGAAGGTATTTAGCTTTTATCTTTGTTTTCCAGGGCAGCTGTTTTATTTTACTGATAGATGTAATGTCATCCTACAGCAGGCTGGTGCCTTTTTCATTTTATGAAGAGTGTTTTCTTCTACCAGTTTTCATTTCAACCTGTGCCTTTCTATAGGAATGATGAGCTCTTTAAAAATAACCTGAAGTTATCTGATGGCTCTGGTAAGGCTGGAGCTTCTAAGCACAAATTAGAGCAGGTCATTCCATTTTGCAGGTTTGTTTTTCAGTATATTAATCACTAGTTTCTCACAAACCATCAAGTGCTCCCTGAAAAGAAATTTGTAAGGTTTTTAACTCAGCAGTAATTACCCTGTTTCCATCAAAATTTAACTGTTTCAAATTACGTTATATGTGTTTAGAGACAAATCTCTTCTTTAACTGCACATGAAAGCATCCTGGCAGTGGTACAAGCAGTCTTTTCACTTCTGTTACCTTTCATAATACACTAGTACACAATTTAAACATTAGTAGGTTAGAAATCATGTTACACATTTATATCATTAAAATCTATAAATGACAGATTTTCTATTTCACTATAAATCACAATCTACATGATTATTTTAATGATTAGAGATATAAAAATCATAATTAGCACCAAACAAAATATGTTACAAAAAAGAAGTCAAACCATATGAAACATAAAACATAATGTCATGTTACAATAACACCTGTAACCCAAGTTTTATATGTACTCTTTGAAATGCACTGTCTGAGAGCTGCTTCCAACTCACATCTGGGAGGTACACGGGAAAAGCAGTTGTTTACATAAACAAGCTAATTAGAATTTATTTTTCCTGAGAGTTTTTATTGCTTACCTTTAATTAAAAACTGAAGAAAACTAAGTTGCTTCATAAATTTTTCTGTTTGTAAAGATTAGAAATAGGCACAATTGTAAAGCATGAAGTCAGTTTTCTACATAAATAGCTATAAATCCTTTTTATAGATTCATTTGACTTTCTCTCTAATAAAAATGCATTTGGGAAAACCATAAAAAGAATTCCATTTAATTTATGGAATAATATTTTGAAAGCATTTTAAAAATGCAGAGTTTTTTCCTGTGGTTCAGCTGACATTTTGGATATGGTTATTAAGTTTTGGACTTACCGTTGCAATTTAATTACATTTGGTTAAAGGGCTGTATTTATCTTTGAGTGACTAATAGGATCATGAAATACTTGTCCGTTCAACTTGATCTTCTTAGTGATCCGTATCAATTATGGTATCTATATGTCTTTGTCGTCGTCTCAGTAATGGCCTTGTGGAGTACCTGTTCTGAGCATAGATCTAACTTCTACCCAAATTATTCAATGTGTTTCTACTTAATGAATTCATTAAAAAACCCAAGATCATTTAAGGAATATTTAGACAGAGGAAGAATCTGTTCCCAATTATTACTCAGTCCACCTTCTTTGAAGGGCACCCCAGTTATATTTAAATATGATAGCTGCATGAGTGTATGACCTGGCATTTCTTATTTCATAATTCTCTTGAGTCTGAACTTTGTTTGGAATTCTGGTCTAAAATTAATCTTAAATCCAAAGTGGAGGAAAACTTTTCTGTTCGTTTCTTTACCCATTCTTTTCCATATGCAAGCTAGTCTACGTACTACATTATTATGTGCAGTTCCTTGAAGTCCAAGAAAGAAATATTCTAATTGCTCAATGATTTAAATGTTTCTTTTTTGTTATGAATTTTTGTCTACTATCTGGGTTCATAGAGAAAGTGCAATTTTATATATTTATTTGTACAAAATTTTGCGGCTTAAACTCATAGAAATTTGAGTAATAACTACATTAAAAACTGCTTTCAGCAGTTCAGATATTAAGACAAACAATGGAGTGTTAATGGAAATATAGATGAGTAAAAAGTTTTAAGTTAGCATATTGTGAATATTTTCAATCTGTATTTCTTCAGATATTCTTCATGAGTAACATGCAAACAAATATAAATATTTTATTTTCATACTTCAAAATATATCATAATATCATTCTATAAATTATGTGACTTAATGATTTTAATTTAAATTAGAAACAAGTATGATTTACATGTCAATCTCAGTTCTTTTTCCCTCCCCTCCTTCCTGCCTCCCAACTCCCCATCCCCCACTCAATCCCCATTCCACTCCCCAGTGAGGATGAGGCCCTCCATGGGGACTCTCCAAAGTCTGTCATATCATCCAGGGCAGGGCCTAGGTCCTCCCCCATGTTGTCAAGGCTGAGAGAGCATCCCTCCATGTGGAATGGGCTCCCAAAGTCCATTTGTATGGCCGGGATAAATACTGATCCCCGATAAATACTGATCTACCCAAGGCCCTATAGATTGCTGAGGCCTCCTCACTGACACCCAAATTTGGGGATCTGTATCAGTCTCATTCTGGCCTCTCAGCCATCATTCCGAGGTCCTTGAATTCTCCCTTGTTCAGGTCAGCTGTTTCTGTGGATTTCACCAGCCCAATCCTCCCTCTTTGCAACTGGGTTCCAGGGGTTCAGTTCAGTGTTTAGCTGTGGGAGTCTGCCTCTGCTTCCATCACCCACTGGATGAAGGCTCTAGGATGACATATAAGGAGATCGTCAATCTCATTATGGGGGAAGGACATTTAAGGTAGCCTCTCCACTATTGCTTAGATTGCCTATTGGTGTCATCCTTGTAGATCTCTGGAAATCTCACTAGTGACAGATCTCTCCTCAAACCTACAATGACTCCCTCTATTATGGTATCTCTCATCCTGCTCTCCTCTAGTCTTCTCCCAACTCAACCTTCCTGTTCCCCCATGTCCGCCTCTCCCTTTTTCTCCCCCTTTCTCCTTCCAGCTCCCTCTCCCCTGTCCCCATGCCTTCAATCTGCTCAGGAGATCCTGTCCCATTCCCCTTTTCCGGGGTACCATGCATATCTCTCTTAGGGGCCTCCCTGTTTCCCAGACTCTCTGGCAGTGGGATTGTAGACTGGCACTCCCCTGCTCCATGTGATTTAATATTTTCCTGCATATGATTAAAAACAGTTGTTTGCAGGTTAGGCATGGTAGTACAACCTCAGTTCTTGGGAGGCTGAAGCAGGATGATAATGGGTTCAAGGGCAACCTGGGTCACATAAAGAGATCTTGTCTCAAAAAAGACCAAACTGAACCAGTACTAACAAAAAACAATGTATATTTGCTCTGCTCTGGGATTATTTTTTGATTGCAGAAAGAGAAACACATTGCTCAAAATGGAAAAAAGTCTAAATTTTCTTCTCATATACACTTATGGACTTAGTGACTGTGAATAATTGTTTATTTTTTTCTCTGAATAAGATTGTGAACTCTGACCTAATTCTGAAAATGAGATGAACATGCTTTAGAAAATCTGGTACTCTTGGCAGTGCTTGTTACTTTATAATGTATGTAGACAACATTACTGTGTGTGCAACAAATTTCTATTATATGATATCAGGTGTTTTAATTGAAAACATAGTTAATTTTGTAATAAAGAATTTGAGCAATCCAGAAAACTACAAAAATATAGTAATAAAACTTATCTTCAATGCCACTATTTCAAAATATCATCATATAATTCAACCATTACCCCGTTCTTCTTCTGTGAATGTATGGAAATGGAGACAAGAAAGAAAATTGAAGTAATTGTTTTTAGAAAATCTGATCATATTGATCATACCATTTAAAAATGTAGTTTTATTTTGATTAACATTAGCAAACGAAATAAGATGAAATGGAGGGTGAATTGTGGAAATTCACTATTTTCTTTAGTTCCACCACAACAACCATTTCCTGAAAGATTCTTTTAAAATTAAAAGAGAGAGAGGGCTGGAGCGATGGCTTGGTTGGTGAATGTAATCCCAGTGCTGTGGAAACAAAAGCAAAAGCAGAGAGACCCTGGGACTTTATGACCAGTCAGTCTAGATGATTGCAGAGTGCCATGCATTGGGAGATATCTTGTCTCATAAAATAAGGTGGAGAGCTGTCAAGATAGTTTAGTGGTTAAAAGTATTTGCCTTGCAAGCCTGATGACCAGCGTCTGTTCTCCAGGACCCACAGTGAAAGAGAAGAAGCCACATTCATTCTCTGTACACACACAAAATGTGCATGCCCTCACCCCCTCTAACACACATACCACACACACACACACACACACACACACAGAGTGGTAAAGGAACACATGTGAGGCTCACCTCTGATCCTGTACACACATGTGCATAAACACCCCAAATGCACATGTACACACACAGAAGATTAACAAAAATAATTATGTAAAATATTAAAAGTTAGGGAATGTTTAAAAATCCCATCTTTAAAGGGTGGTGCTTGCTGTGTGCAAAGGGACCCTAGTATTTTTCATTTCCTTCGACTTGACTAAGCTCATTTTAAAGCAACCCTGTCTGTCTAGCAAAATATTTCTTGCACTTCTATTGTTTTAATATATTTGCATTTTAACCACCCTTATTTAGTCAAACATTTTGTCTGTTAGTGTTTACTAGCTGTAAGTTTCTTATAAGTCAGACTTAGCTGTTGCCTTTATTATGTAGTTTGAGCTTAACTTATTTCCTTAAGCTTGCTTTCTGTCTTTCTCTGTCTCCTCTAATTTTATGTTTCTATTTGGGTAGGTAAAAGTAGTCCAGAATTTAATAATACACAAATATAGATGTTAATGGAAAGGTATTTTGGAATGGAAATGATGTATATCAGAAAGCTTGGTAAAAACCGATTAATCTTTATAATCTGGTTGGACCTTATCTAAACACTGATTTAACATTGGACCTTATCTAAACACTGATTTAACAGTAAAGACATTTCCAGAAGAAGGAAATGTCTTTATATTGCCTTTATATTTAAGACAGCATCAGTTCCTATCAGTGCTTCCAGCCTGCTCTGCAGATTGCAGACTTGCCACTCTCCACAACTGTATGAGCCACTCCCCACAACAATTCTTTAGTGCTTGTTCGTGTGTGTGTGTGTGTGTGTGTGTGCGTGCGTGCGGGCACATGTGTTTGCTTGTATATGTATTTGTGAAGCTTTGTCCCAAACTTCAGTTTGTATAGTGTATCTTGATTCTATGAACATTTCTTTTCTCAATCTTATTACAGTTGGTGGCTGTTTATTTTTCATGGCTTCTCCAACAGAAGGGAGAAGAAGAGTTGGGAGGATATGTCTTCATTTGGAGCCTTTTTTTTATTAGGAAACTTAGGTTCTATTCTTACTTCTGATTTCTGAGGTTTTGTGAAACATCCCACACCCTGAAACTATTTGGGATACATGCCCTCTCCTCACCTAGGGAGCAAGGAAATGAATCTGTCCACTCCTAAGCATGGAGAACAGAAAGACATTTTCTTCCATCAGTGGGATGTGACTTCACAGGTTCATTGTTCATTTCCCAGACTTTACTGTAGCTTTCCCGTTTCATTCACTAAAGTATTTGGGTTTTGGATTCCATGACTAATTAGCTGCCCCATGGCAGCCATGATAGCAAGGAACTGAATGTCTTCATGGAAAGCATTTCCCACACTGCTAGAATCTCACTATTGTTTTCCCTCTTAGCTGCTACTTTTTGAACTTCATGGAGTGGAACTGTTTAGTTGTTGTTGTTGAATTTTTCTGTATATTGTTTCATGGCACTGAATGTTGGGAGAGAAAATCCTATGCAGTAATTTTATCCCATTGCCTTAGCTAAGAAATCCCCAAAGCCTTTTGTCAGCTAGAAAATATTTCCAGTCATTGTACGGAAATGACAATTTGCAAACAGAAGATTAGGTAGGGCACAATATCGTGTGAACAAGTGCTTAATTACATTAGTGATGCAAATGTTTTTTGAGATTATACTTTTGTAAACAAGATGATCTTGTAATGGAGGATTTGTGGTAACTGCAATGCAAAGGAGCCTCAAAGGAAAAATTAAGAGAACTAAGTATGCAAACTATTTATTTCCAGAGCTAGTACAGTGTGATAAAATGTGATGAATACCAAAGAGGGTGTGCAAAATCACAACACTGTAGCTCTCCAACAGCGTCATCCTGTTTTTTTAAATGTCTAGATTACTTCTCATTTCTCATAACTGAACTGAAGAAATGTCTCAGACTGACATGCTTCTGAATGTTTTAAATCTCTAGCAATCAAAAACACACTTGGTAGAGAACTAATTTCACACCTCAGGCATTAAAAGTCAGAGTTTGTATTCATTGTTTATTTTACATAATGTAAAACAGCGTGAAGCATGATATATTACACAATGGATGAATGGGGATTTTAGAATAGGGAATCATTTTGCATTTACACCTGGTAGATGACATTTTATATATTGGAAACTGTCCTGCTATATCAAACACGATGAATTCTTTTTCAATAAATTGAATTCTTGTCAGGGTATACTAAATAATAAAAGATCTATATTGTTTGATTGTATTTTTCTATACTATAAACATGATTTTGTGAGTTATTGTGGTATCAATGCTGATGCCTAATAATCTAGGTAATGTTTTAAATATGGAATATGCAAAAGTTAAAAATCACCATGAAATATAGCCTAATAAAATTAAGTATGTTTACTAATAAAGAGTTGACACTATTAAAAACAAGCCTTTGGCAATGTAATAATTCATTTATTGTGAAAGTTTTCAAGTTTTGAAGTGTATGCTAGTAACTGATGGTTTAATTGCTGGAGTCATATATGTTAGTTGTTTATCCATTGTTGTAGCTGTAATACATTGTGTACCTTTACACCAAACCTTAATTTGTGTGGTGAAGAAAACTGACTATCCCTCTATCAGCAGTCATCAACTGCCAAGTCATCAACTGCCAAGGGTTGTGCTCCGTGAACTTCCCCATCCAAGCTGGAATTTTTTTTTGTTTGGTTTTTCGAGACAGGGTTTCTCTGTATTGTTTTGGAGCCTGTCCTGGAACTCACTCTGTAGAACTCTAAGAGACCCACTTGCCTCTGCCTCCCGAGTGCTGGGATTAAAGGCGCGCGCCACCAACATGCGGCCCATGCTGCAATTTTACATGACTTGATTTTGCACAGGCTTTGCAGTTGTCGTGAGTTCATGTGAGCAACATCTTTGCTATGACCAGATAGCACTGTCTCACAGCAGTTGTCTGTCTCTGGATTTTAACCCTTTCTTCCCCCTCTTTGGTGATGCTCAATGAGCCAAGAATGTCTCATTTAGGACTGACCACTCGGAAATTTCTCATTCTCTGAACGAACATGAATGAATTGTCCATCTCTGCATATGATCGAATTGTACACTTTCTGTTGTGTTCCTGAGGCCTCTATTTTCAAAAGGCTCTGGTTCTTTTCTGGAGAAAACAGAATTGAAACAGCATTAGCCATCTACTAAAAGTAGTTTTCTCTTCAATGAACAAAGCCGAGCCACGCGTTTTACAAATTAAAAAAGATTTTCTTCAGTTTTGAAGCAATATATATTTTCAAGAATGTAGAAACTATACTTGACTATTGTATCTTTCATTTGGTTTTCCTTATATTCCTGGAAAAATTCTGGTTCTCACAGATACATCTATGGCTAATTCCTCTGCTTTATTTCGCAATACTTCCAAAAGTGTATTTTTTTTACTTGTAGTTCCTTTTGTATATTTGCAGCTCTTGGTGTACATTATAGGCACGTGAAACTAAATGTTTGTATCCTCACACCTCTTGACACAATGCTAAGTTATTATGTCCTTTTGTTTATCATTTCTTTTATTATTTAACTTATTAGTATAATTATTACTTGTTTGCTTGTCTATATGTGTACACATTTGTACCACAATGCAGTTGTGGAGGTCAGATGAAAACTTTCAGGAGTTGGTTCTTTACTTCTCTAGTTACCGGATTAAACTCAGATGAATCAAACTCAGCTCACCTGACTTATATATCAAGAACTATTACAAACTGAACCAGCTCATTGGTGCTACCTATTCTTTTCTAGGGGCTATTTCTGAAAGCTTTATTCTGTAATTATTTAATGTTTCTATAGTCTCAGCATCATATACACAAAGCAAGATATATTCTGAAAAGTCTTACCTAATGTCACTTGCACTTTCTCCCTCTCCTCTGTAGATACGCTTGGCATTTTTTGCTTTTCTGTTACATAAACGTTATCTGCAGATATACGCTTTTTCACTTTTGTTATCACACATATGTTGACATACATATTTTTCTTTAATTTGTTTTATTTTCTACTCTATTAGCTTGAATATTATTCCATACTAGTATCTGAAAACACCTAGTATTTTTATTCATATTATGCTTAATTGTGGAAATTTATCTTAGTTTATTTCAGATAAACTTGATGTGGGATGTCCTTCTGTATGCTGTGAATATGTTTCTCTTATTGGTTGATGAATAAAGCTGCTTTGACTAATGAAAAGGCAGGATGTAGTCAGGCAGGAAGAATAGGTGGGGTTACCAGACTAGGAGAATGTTGGGAGGAGGAAAGTGGAGAGAATGAGTTGCCAGAGAGATGCCATGTAGCTGCTGAGGAAGAGAGAGGCTTGGGCATCACCAGTAAGCCAAGACCACATGGAGATACACAGATGAATAAAAATGGGTTAATAATTAATAGAGAGCTAGCCAATAAGAAGCCTGAGCCATTATAATTAATATAAGCCTCTGTGTGTTTATTTGGGACTAAACGGCTATAGGACTGGGAAGGACAAAAACTTTGGTCAACACATATTAGTGAAGATTTGGCTGTTTTCATTCTATAGATATCACAAATAGTTCTGTAAGAAATAGCAGTGTGGGTTGGAGAGGTAGCTTATTCATTAAGAGTCATTGTGAGCGATGCTCACAAGTGATACGCGGAAAGTAGTTTTATGTTCATTGTTTCTTTGTACATTCATGATTTATATCTCATTTATGAGTTTATATCTGAAATAGATTCCTAGAAGGGGGTTTTCTGCATAAATGATAAATCCATTTTTTCTAGATACTGCCAATTATTTATAAGGATTTTATATTTGGCTTTTAGACTAGGCTGGCCTTGAACTCACAGTGATCCATCTGCCTCTGCCTCCTGAGCTCTTGGATTAAAGGCCCGTGTCATCACCATCCAGCAGATTTTATATTTTGTTTTCTGCTTATCTTTCTACCTCAAAAAATAATCCATATTAGAGGTGGGTTTTCCTACTTCAAATGATTTAATTAAGAAAGTCTCTTCCTCACAGGAGTGCCCAGTCATTTGGATTTTATGTAATTCCTAATGTATTCAATTCAACAACCAAGAGTAGCTCTAACACTTGTGTTGACTAATTAAAAATATAGGATTGCTACTTAAATTGAAGTTTTAATTTATCAACGAATAATTATTTCAATATGTCAACAGAGAGCACATGAAATCTTTAATGAAGATAATTTTTTCCCTGAAGTTCAAATTCTGCTGTATGCCTAGTTGTTTTATTTTCTAAGTCTTGCAAGTTTATAACTCTGATAACTCTACTTCTAGGCTGTCTTAGCAGAAAGAATTAGTACATATGTAGTCACACTATTATCTATGTATCATTTATTCTATCTAAAATATTATCAGTTCATCCCTATATTTTTCTTACAATTATCTCTCCCTAACATTTATTGTAGCCTTTCCCCACCATTGAGAAACTCATCTTATATATAAAATATGTAAATATTGGTCCAATTTCAAGATACATATAGTTTCTGAATGGTTAAATCATGTTCTGGTCAAAAACAACTTCCCTATCCAGACTGTAGCACTTGTGTACAGTTATTTTTGTCTTTGTTCATATAATGTTCTGTCAAAATACTGTGGATTTCAATTAGGTGAATATTTTCTTCCTCATTCCTTTCAAGGTAGTCATAGCATTCATTGGTAACAGAACCGCAGATAATATTTGTATTCTCTTTTGGGTTCCATCTTCTCTGACCACAAGGACATTTGACTGGTCTTTCTTATTAAATTTCTTGAGTCTGCAAAGCATTATTGTGTTCTAAGAGTTTATACTACACAAAAAGAGCAGTCACAGATGCATCACATTCGCATTATCCTTGCTACTCAAATTCTACTCCCTGCTTCCTTCCAACCTTTTCCCCAGCTCCACAGGTAGCCACTGTCTATAATTTCAGGTTTCTCATTTCTGTATTGCTTCTGTAGTATCACCAGGTACACTTGTAATTCATGTGTCTGTGTCTTTTTCATACATTATCACAAGCTATAGACATTATTTCATACTTTGCTCTTTGGTCTGGATATTGTCCCATAACAGTTCATATGCTCTTCCTCACTATTTTTGCAGTTTCATTGTATTCCAATGTATGAAAGGTTTATTTATTTATTGTTTATTGATTATTTATGTTCAAGTAATTTGTGAGAATATATCATAATTAAATTAAAAGTATACTGTATTTGTAGCTATTGGATAATAAATTATATCCCCACCTGTTAATATATTCTTTTTTCTTGTATTAACAAAGTAATCTACACACCAGTAATGAGGAAATAAGGTTTGGAAATATATTTTCAGGATTTATACTTATTTATGTAAATAGAAATGTCTGTCACTGTTGTCAACATTGATGTTGTTACTATGTTAGTTAGTTGATTATCTCTTTGCATTATCTGCACATATGAGAGTTCAACAAAAGTATTTTCTGAGAATCAACTGTTTTTATGGAATTTACAGTAAATATGTACTTATTGCAAGTTCATACATTTTTATATCACATATTCATGAAGAGTTTAGAAAATACGTGTTCTTGTCTCCCATACTCTTCAGGAAATCTGATTGCTTGGCACACACCACTGCTGTCAGTATTGTATAATAACAGGATTTTGTAGGCCTCCTTCTTGAGGTGGAGGAGCCCTCTTTCTTGTCTACTTTCACGGAGTGAGCTTTGTCTCTTCCTCAAACCTTTAGTCTTCATTCATCCTCAGTACCTACTGCCTTTTCAGGGTCTTTAACACTGAACTCATGGTTCCAGAAACTTCTCTGTTTCTCTGTTCTGTGTCTGAGATAGGACTATGCTTTTCTTGATTTAGTATGTGACTATGTACTAGTAAAGTTTACAAATACATTTTATTTCTCATTTTTAAGGACTAAAGAAAATTATCACACCCCCAATACTAATTCCTTGTGAGTTTTGACCTCTACTGTCTCTCTGAATGAGAAGTCAGTAGTAGCAATGGAAAGTTAAAGATAGGAGTAAGGTCTGTACCTCTGGGAATACCAGTCACTTCCTCACATCAGGGTGATGAGTTCTGCACACTCTTACTACATTAATCTGTCTCCTTGACTGCTAGGATGAAGTGATGTTTCTTCTTTATTACATAATTAATTAATTAATTCATTCATCAAATATTGACTATTTTTAGTGCTATGCTAGGCACTGGTCCCACAATGGTGAGACAAATCACTCTTGGGTCTTGTAATAAATGGGTTCTGGTGGGTGAGACAAATGTCAATAAAGTAATCACACAAAGAAGTCCTGTGATAAGAGCTGTGGATACAAATACAGGGAGATGTTGACTACCTATATTATAACAAGCAGGTAAGATGTGTGTCTAGTGTCCTGGCCAAGTGTTTACTAAGGTATAATGTTTGAAAACACTTTGAAAGGTGAGTAGAAAGTGACGACTCAAAGAAGAGAAGTGGGAAATGAGGGCAGAAAAGGAAGCTAGTGTTTGAGAAGCAAGCAGAAGGCATAAAAATAGCAAGAAATGAGAGTGAAGAGATGTGCATGGTCAGGGCAGGTGAAGTTTGGAGCAGCTTATTGAAAACATTGAGCTGCTAAATGATAGGCTGTGATACCATTTTTTAGACTGCTTTGTCAACAGTGGTTTGGAAAGAAGCTAAAATGTGAGTCCTTTAGAGTCTTACTCTTACAATGGCTCACTGAGCGATTGTGGAAGACTACACTGGGAAGCTGATAATGACATTGGAGAGAAGTCAACATTCCAAAGATTTTTAGGAGGTAAGACTGATAGCACTTAGGGATATATTGACTATTGGGTGAAAAGAAGGGGGGTAGCTTCAAGACTGTTCTATTGATTTCTGTTCTAAACAATTGGAAGGGTGGCTAGAGGCACAGAGAATACTGACAGAAGACTTAGCTTGTTACATTCTGGGCTTTAACTACTATTGAGACTTCACACCAGAAGTATCAACATTGTGTGTGTATGCATGTCTCTGTGTGTACCATTTTCTATGCTTTTATGTGCTGATGTTAATTCTTATGAATTCATGTAGTTAGGAAATATAGATCACACAACGTTCTTTTTCAGGAATCAAATGCTTATTGAGAAGACATTGGGTATCTCCCAGGTTGAACTTCAGGAGATATACTGCAGTTATATGCATTCTAGATGTGTGTGCAGGTGAAATAATTTCAAGCACCAAAGCTCTAAATCCTACTTTGAGCTGATCTGATGAAGAAACTGTGGCAGGACAGCACATGTTAGATTTGTCATGCTGCTCCCTTAACACCAATATCCAACTTTACTACAGCCTCTACCTTCTGTTATTTCTCTTTTCCCTGACATGGAAGCCACCATTCACCACTGGGTCTGCAGACAGTACGAGTGAACATCAGGTATGGAGTAATGCCTCTCTGAGCTTAAGGCTTTCTCTAGTTCCCAGAATGATTAGATGTATAATATTTTCACCCTCATTTTCCAAGATAATATAACCTTTGTGCCTATCCCCCCTTGCACAAAGTGAAAGGTCAGAGACAAGAGTGGTAACACAGGTTGATATTCATATATTCCATATTCATCATTGTGTACTTAGCACCTAATACAGTGGGGACACAAAGACATAATTGGTTTTCAGTTGAATTTTTTAAATATTGAATTGGAGAGATTCAGATAAAAATTCCTCTTTGTTTTGATCATATACATTCTGTTGCTGGATTATTATGCATATTTTAAATTAGATTTTGTAAAGCAAGCTTCACTGTGAAATTTTCTTACTACCATGATGATGTTATCTAGGAAAATCACACACCCTTTTCTTTCAAAACAGCCACAATGGCCTTATAGTTCTTTTTTGGGATGTAGGACACATTTCAGTGCCAGAAATGCTTTATTTTATTTAAAAAGCATTATTTTCCCTATTTATGCTTTCCTACCTGTGCCTTCTAAACAAATAAATAATATTTGACATTTTCTGTTGTTCCATGAAGCTTTTTGTCCTAGGACTTATTTCACATTCCATCAGTCCCGTTCGAGTTGATGGAGTGCAATCATTTGGCATTTCTCTGCTTTCTTCCTTTTTAATGTTCCAGACCTTTTCAGTTTTATCTTCCCCTCACAAATCTGAAAAAAATATTGCAAAGACTCTTCATTGTTTTCATAGGCTTAAAACAAAGAGTATGTCTGTTTAATGATGGTGATGCTATCAATGAGAAATAATTTCTTGTGAAATTGAAATGAGCAATCTTATCAGATTATTTCTTCTTCAGACACACAAATTAGACAGTGTGATGTATACCTCTCCATTTCAGCTTCTGAGTTTTGGTGTGAAAGATGCCTCTACATTGCTTTCTCTGTTAATTTTCAGTTTTCCCTTACACCAGTGGCATTCTCTCTGTCTCTCCTTCTGTCTCTTCCTTTGCTCCTCCCTTTCTCCCTCCCTCCCCACTTGTCCTTCCCCCATCCTCCTCTCTCAAGGGCTTGGGGAAGTTGCTATAGACTTGAATTCAGGGCATCAGGAATAACCAACACACCACTGAACTACACCCTCAGCCAACACCTGGTAATAATAACAGGAAGTATTCGAAGACACATGCTGTGTTGCAATGCTCACTAATTGTCCAATTAATACAAACTCCAATGGGGGCTCTTAAATGTCTCAATCATGTAGAGAGTCATTTGTATTAAACCACCCCTCATTTTTTATTGAGCCAGTGTCTTACTGGTATCCCTAGCTGACCCAGAACTTGTTGTCTAGGCCAGGCTGCTCTTGAATTCTCAGAGATCTACCTTTCTCTGTCTCAGTATTGGGGCTAATGGCCTGCACTACTGTACTGAAGAAAGGCTTGGCCCTTCTTTTTTGTACTTTTAGATAACATTGACCCAAAGAGGTATGGGAGAGCTTTGGAAAATAGAAGTGAAGCAGTACCCATCACTCTAGAAGGTTGGTATGGTTAGATATGGTGATAGACAGGGGCAGAGATGCCAATAGCTTCCAGCTGGTTGTAGTTCTGTATCTAGTCTCCCTGACTAACAAATCAGATAAATCACAGGATCTCCAGGTTCAGCTGAAACTCCAGATACACTAAGTAAAATGATAGCTGTACTTTGTGTCCAGACCCATGAGCCTTCCTTTCCTGGTCCTGTCTCAGGGGCTGGATGTGTTTGATTTTGAAGACTGGAAGGCTCATTGTAGGCAGAGTTTTACTGTTCCAGCAGCTGCCTCCAAATTACCACACAGAGGCTCATATTAGTTATAACTGCTCAGTCGATAGCTCAGACTTTTTACTAGCTAACCTATACTTCTTATGTATGTGTCACCATGTGGCTCATGGTTTGTTATCTCATTTTCTATATGTCCTGCTTCCTCAGCAGCTGGCTGGCATCTCTCCTGAAACTGCTCTTCCTCCTCCCAGAGTCCTCTGTGTCTGGCTGTCCTGTCTATACTTCCTGCTTGGATACTGGCCTGCCAACTTTTTTTTTATTAACCAACGAGAGTAATACATCTTCACAGTGTACAGAAAAATTATTCTACAGCAGCTTATTACCTCCACTCTGATAAGCTTCCCTTCTGAACTGCCTACTGTCCAGCCCTTTCCTTCAGTGTGTAAGGATGACTTCTCTAAGAAATCTCAGCCCGTAACTCAAGGTGGCTCCGCTTCCCTGTTGAACCCTGGATGATTCAATTCTTTTCATTGAAACTTTTTTTGTACTTGTCCTTTGCTACTTGTACTTTGCCATTAATTACTATTTATTTTTCAAACTTAACGTGTCTCTCTTGACCTACATGCTTGGTTTCTATTATTAGCAAAAACTCTGATTTTTCTAGCTTACTGTTCTCATTCTAGTTCATTCTAAGTATAACTCAAGCTATAACCATATAATAACCAATAATTTTAAAGTCCATTGTGCTAAAAACCTCAAGCAAAGCCAACTTGGATAAGCAATGGCTCAGGTAATATTTGAATGATATAAAACATTTTGTACTATATACTCTTTTGTTTGTTTTTTGAGGCGATCACTTTGTCATTGAGAAACATCTCTACAACACCTTTTTGTATACTTCTTATTAGAGTTGTAGGTAATCATCTCACCTGAATCCCTAACTATTTCTGAGTAGTCAAGGTGTGTAATTTGAATTTTGTCTTTTAAGATCATAAGTTGTAGTATATCTTTTTATCATATTTACTTATATGGAAGGCAAAATATATATTGCCTGAGAGTGGGAAATTACAATTCTATAAGATTAAAGATTTTATTTATTAGGTATATGGAAAGCTTAAGTTATTTGCAAACCAACAACTATTACACCTATTAGTTGTCACTGAACAATTTTTAAAACTTAAATCTTGGGCTCAGTGGAGTGCTTGTCCAGCATGACAAAAAGCCTTGGATTCCATCACCAGCACAGCATAATCTGGAAGTAGGGGTCCACACCTGCAATCTCAGCACTTGGGAGCTGGAGGAAGGAGTATCAGATGCTCAAGGTCATTTTCAGTTATTTAGAGAGCTTGATGCCAACCTAGGACACATAAGATCCTCTAGCTCTACCATTCTTATCCCCTTCAGGCTTTTAGAGTTTAGACACCAAGACACTGAGATGAGAAATAAGTTATACACATGCAGAAAAAGTAAACAGTAGTAGATCTTTGACCAAGTCTTTAGATGGAAGTACTCACTCTGGGAACAACTCCACGTCTGCCTCTGTGCTTCTGTCCAGTAATGCAGTGAGAGATAGGGACTCTGCCGTTAAAAGTAGGAGGGAAACTTCAGCTCTAGAAATTACTGTCTGAACTTGAGGACACTTAAACTCATTTAAGTATGCTTTATTAATTTTAAAAGTAATTTTAACAGTTATACATACCCCAGGGCAGTTGTTGACATATTGTGAAGAATTTGAAGTCAGTAATCTGTCATTCTATATAAAGTTTTTACACATTGCACTTAGTAATAGAAAAATTTTCAAAAGACCATTTGGATGCACCAACTACCTTTTCTAAATAGAGTAAATCATACTCGATTTGGAAATTTAAAGTTTGGGTAATCAAAAATAAGAAAAACACGTATAAACAATACTATGAAATATTTATAGTAAAATATCAGACACATTTTGAATATCTGATGATGGACTATTATTGAATCAATTTGGTAGATAATTTTTATGGAATTTGTGTCACCATTAAAATGTTTAGCAAGAGTTTATATATAACATGGAAATGTTTAAATATTAGTGAGAAAGTGTGGTGATAATTTGTTTACAATTTAATAAAGCATGCCTGAATATCAGAGTGCAAAGATAGTCACACTAGTCCGTCATAGAGGCCAGGAAGTGGTGGCACATACCTTTAATCTCAGCAGCCACACTAGTTATCCACAGAGTCTGTGTGATGCTGCATGCCTTTAATACCAGCACTAGAGAGGAATATAAGGCGGGATGAGACAGGAACTCGCTCTCTTTTCAATCTGAAGATTTCAAAGAGGTGAGAACTCTCTAGTGGCTGGCTACTTTGCTTCTCTGATCTTCAGCTTGAACTCCAGTATCTGTCTCTAGGTTTTTTATCATTCATTCTACAAGAAAATAAGATGCAGACTATTAGATAAATTATTAAAAATTTGTGGGAATTACTTTAAAACATAAATGTTATTGATATCTATTTCCAGTCTCTAATGAAAGCCTGACCCCCATTTTCCCCTTTCTCTCTTAATGTTACTCATATGTCACCTTTCTCTTCTTTACTGTCACAGCCTATCCATTGTCTGATGGGGGAAGTCCTGTGTATATGTCAATAAAGCACGGTTGGCCAATAGGGAACCAAGATAGGTGGGATTAGGAGTCCAGGAGGACTCTGGGAAGGAGAAACACAGAGAGTCAAGATGTAACGCCATGGGGTAGGAAGCCCGGAAAGTTCTCTGGTAAGAGAAATACTTAGATTAACAATTATGGGATAAATACTTAATTCAGAGCTAGCCAGTAAGAAACAAGCAAGGCCAACAATTAATATAGCCTCCTGTGTGTTATTTGGGACTGATGCAGCTCTGGAACCAGGCTGGTGGCAAGGCTTCCCATTACAATTGTCCCTTCTTATCTTCCTGTTTTTTTAAATGGTTACTCCATGTTTTATATTCATACCTGAAGATTTGGAGTTAGGAGTCACAGATGAGAGAACACGTGGCATTTGTCTTTCTCGGTCAGTGCATATCACACAAGGGATGAGCCCTCTAATTGGTTATCCAATACCAAGGTGTCCATACTGAAATTAAATACACGCAGGCAACACTGAATGTTGCCTTTGTTGCTCATCGTGTTTTGTTTATATTTTTATGCATATATATATGTTAAAGAAGAGAAGGCAAGGAATTTGAGGAGTGAGGGAGTTAGGGGGGAATGGGAGGAAAATGGTATAATTATATTTAAATTAAAATCCATGCTAGCAAAACAAGCTATTTCATTGCTTTATTTTCATGTGTTGTCTACATTTTAATTCACTTTTAAGACACAGTGAAACATCATTGAAGAAATTGTGAACTTCTATTGAGAATGCTGATCTGCTGTTTATTCATGAGTGTGATCCCCACCATAAAATGACAGGGAAGTGAATAAATCACATTTTACTTCAATGGGAAAACCGAAAAGGTGAATAAGCAAACTTCTTTTCAACAATTTTTGGCTCAGATTTTTCCCCCTTCCCCACAATTATAGCTAGGTGTAAAGGAGTTGGCACCCACACAGCATTTCATTTTCTGCAGAAGACTGCATGCAATATTTATGTATTATATATCATTACTTTGAAATCAGTTTATGATGAAGGGAGCCTCTTCTACAGGGCCACTTCTTTCTGTTTTAAGAGGCATCCTTTCACTTGGATATAGTAATGGCCATAGTACTTTAGCAAATAGCTGTAAAACATGAAAACGTCCTCCTTTCTTGTATTAATCCATCAGGAAGCTTTCAGGGATTCTTCTTGTCTAAAATATTCATAGGCAGCAAAATGTCCTGAATGCCCTACAGAATTTGTGCAGAGCCAGGCAGATGATTGATAGTGAAGTTCTGTTCTGAGTCACTCACAGTATGTAATTCTATTTGTCTTGCCAAATGCAGGCGAGCAGGCAACTCATAAAAAGTAAAGGTAGCAGACACAGTTTTTTTTCTTGCATTTAAAAAGGAGCTCGGTGTCTCCACCGAACATAACAAAGTTTTATTAAATAAAAATAAAAGGAGGGGAGCTATTCTCTGTAAAGCAGTCTAATGCTTTATTAGGCAGGTGCCATTTATGATAATGTGCATCTCTCCTTGGCACATGTTTGAGTGAGCATCTACTAAGCAAATAGTACACACATGTTTTCTAATTAGAGAGAATCTACCCAGGGTGCTTAAGATAGGAGAGACATAGAAAACAACCAAAATACACCTTCATTAATAAAAGTCCATTTTTATCTTCTAGTACTTTGACATTAGTATCTTAAAGATATTATTTGGTTTTCTGTTAAGGTGAGGTTAAAACTGACGTTCTGTTCAGTTTTATCTCAAAGTTAGATAATGTGATAGATGGGCAGTTATTGACACTGCAGCAGCTAGCTGAATTTAGCCCTTTGAACTCCTTTATTTCCCGAGGGCATGGTTCTGTCGTTTGTACTTGCATACCAGTTCCTGCATTCTGGCTGAGTCAGGACCTTGGAATTGAGTCTGGAGGATTTGCTTGTTGTTCATATGCTTCAGTATATAAAATATAATTGTCTATGGCAGATATTATGCTGCTGTATGTTTAGAGTGAATTGCAGTGGACAGGTGGAATAGAATAATTACAGCAGTTATCGTTACCTTTATGTAGTGACACTATCCCAGAAATACATAAATATAGCACCATCATGAGCAAAGAGATGCAGTGGTTCTGTGGGAGCAGTGGCAGCCTGTGACAAGTCAGGAGATAGCTGAATGAATAGTTTATCGTGTATTTTAATTTGGTAAGCTATAATCAGTTAAGGAGCAGGGACTGTATTTCAATATTCCTGCACGTTCTCCTAGAAGTATTGGGGATTGAACTCAGAACCATAAGTGTGCTAAGGCATCACTCTGTCATGGAGATAGATACCATGCCTTTTTATTATTTTTATTCTGAGATGGAGTTTTCCTAAGTCACTCAGGTTGGCCTTGATCTGCATAGCTCAGACAAGTCATGTTCCTGCCTTAGCCATCTAAGTCACTGGGACTGCGGGTGTGGATGCAGAATTCAGCTATTATTCAATGTATAATTACTTATATTGCTTTGTGCATAGGAATCCAATAAATGCCACCTTAGAGTAAACCTCAGAAAAGTCTATGGTTGCAGGCAAGAGTCATTGGGCAGAAATTTCTCAACTGTCAAGGTTGAGCATTGCTTTCACCAGTTAGCTGTGTGGTTTTTATTGTGTTCTTTTCTTACAATATTTTCATGATTTATAATATTTCCCAAGTGTCTTTATTTCTATAATAAAAATATCGTCACCTTCCAATCTATGAGGCAGTCAATAAATTTCCCTAGATATTTGTCCACTAGGCAAAAGAAAACTTGCTGACACAGGTAACCAAAGTTGTATACACATGTCCAACGTACCAACAAATATTTTTTCTTGGCTGTAATTTGTTGAGAAGTCATATACTATTTTAGTTAAGGTGCTGGAAAGTTGTATTTCAAGTGACACAGAAACAAAATGAAATATGTGGGGTTCTAGATTCTTAGTTAAGAAAATAGAAGCAAGAAGCAGAACAAGAATGAATTGGGATGCTCTAACAATTGACCTACTTTCTTAACTCTAAATTATTTAGAAGGTATACTATTAGATCACACTTAAAACTTTTAGAATGCATTATATCAGTCTATGTTTTTGTTATTCTCGAATAGATTTTTGGTTACATCTGATATATATGTGAAATATATTGAGATTTTTCTAGCTTTATTTGCATGTAGATTTTCCTTATATCTAACCTGATATTCTCCAGCCTTGTGACTTTCTGATTATTGAAGATTTTAACAAGAGAAGATTCTAAATATAATTGATATCAGATAATATTTATCCCTTGGTATCTGATTATATTTATTAATATAATGCATTTAAAATTTATGTGGATTTCCTCTTTCTCAGGTTTAATAAATATCCTTTTGTGTATTAAGTACAATGATTTCTTCATCAATTCATAAGTCCATGGAAACTTAATATGCTCTACATTTTGGTTATAATGTGATGTAATGGGAAACAGAGCAGAAAGAGTGCTGAGAAGGTCTAGAGGTTGAATATATGGGGTCATGTTGGTTAAATGTACAGATTTTAGATGAATAATTCTCTAAGTGTGGTGGTGGCTACAGTTAATAGCATTGCACTGAATCATTAAAATTTGACAAGGCGATAGATTTTAACTGTTCTTTCATGTTTAAAACCCAAAACAGGAGCCTTGAGAATCAAGGCATGTGCTAATTAGCTTGCTTGTGGGAAGCACCACAGAATGAATGCTTACATTAAAGCACATTATAAACCTTAACTATATACATTTTTATTTGCTAATCAAACTTTGGTAAAACTGAAACAAAAAAGCAGAACAGGGAATTTGTGGAGATTCCTCATTAAGTTGAAAATGTTAGTTGAGCCCTCACTCTGTGTCAGACACTATTTTGGGTATGGGACCCAAGAAGAAGGAAGAGAGAGCTCCTCATTCCTCTGGGGTTCTGTGTTATTTGAGATAGTAGATAACAGATGTGTATTCTGATGCTTCTCTTAAAGGTGGCACTGATAGGTGGTACTGGAGAAGTTGGAGACCCTGGTGCTGAGGGAAATTCTTTAGATAAAAGATCAAGGATGGTGTTTGGGGATAGTGACTTTGAGCTGGAGCAAACTATGCATGCAGAGGGATAGAGAGGTAGCCTACTCCCAAGAAGAGGAACAGCAAAGGCCTTTGAAGAGGGACAGAATTTTCTGAGGAAGAGTAGAAAGCAGAGATGTCTAAGCCTAGTGAGCAAGCTGGAAAGCAATGGGAAGGAAAACTGAATGGTGAGGTAGCAGCCATGTTAAAATGTTCAAATTCCATTCCAACAGCAGTGTGACATCAACGAAGGTTTTGAGCATACAAGGAATATGTTCTGATTTAATTTTTAATAAAAACTTTCTCTAATGTACAGAATACATATTTAAAGAGTTTCAGGAACATACAAATGGGAGAGAGACAAATCAGGAGAAGAGAGCAGTCAACCTAAAAGGGGATGACATTCACTAAGAACAGAGAAGTGACTGAGGAGTTCCAGCAAACCGATTCAGGGCATTTTTGGAGGAAGGATGGACATGTCTTTTATGGTGGACCTTGGAGTGAGGGAAAATGTGAGATAAGGTGCTGTAAAATAGTACAGCATTGAAATATGTGCTGACATATGCAGATTTAATTTGGCGGTGTGGAAGAATATTGCCTTTAAACATTTGACCTTCTACTCCTAAGTGGACATGAACTGATTGGATGAGCTTGATTTAATCATAAAAAATAAGGAAAAAAACCACGGCCTTAAATTTAGTGATTAGAAGAGTAAGTTTAGGGCCACTCTCACCTGCCACTCTGTAACCTTGGGCAGCTAACTTTCTCCATCTTAATTTTCTTATTTGAAAACTGGTGTGACAACTGTAACTACAGGGAATGCTGTGATGAACCCATCAAGTCACTCACCTGAAGTAACTACTGTGTATACTGTGGCATCTGGTAAAATCAATTTTGCTGTTTTTTTTTTTAGTAAAATGTGCATTAAAAACACCACATCATTATTTGAGAACCAAAAAGATCATCTCATGACTGAATATTCAATTTTATTTGTAGTTAATTACTTTAATTTTCTCCTTTTCTATTCCCATTCAAAACTTTTAGCTTATTCACATCTTTGCAGAGATGAGAATGTCTTCAAAACATCTTACTTGCACGTAAAATCCAAATAAATTACATGTTTTAGCTTATAGCTGTTAATATACCATTCAGTATTTATTTTTAGTCTTGAATAAAATGTTTACATGTTGTCCATCTTTCCTAATAGCACACAGTGGCTTTCCACCCAGAGAACTATCATAGAACAACAATTGCTTTCTCCCTGGTTATTCCATTGATTGTTATTACCTAAGTGTGGCATCAGCTCACAACATAGACTTAAAGACAGGAGGTTTGGGCGACTCTTTTTTATTGATGTTGCCACATGGAGTTTCTGGCAACAGAGTAGGTCATTTCTGTATGCCTCCATGACTATCCCTCTGAGGGGTACTTTAGAGCAGGAGCCATAACCACAGGAGGCAGCCTCATTAGTGCTATAGCCATCATCAATTAAAACTTGTCCTTGGCAAGGATCATCACTCTTCCCTCATGTTTGTAGAACAAGTATCTGTTTTTAAAGGATAACTTGATTTGACTCCCTGTTTCAAGGATTGACAGAGTAATAAATAGAAGGATTTTTACAATAGAAAAACTAACCCACTTTTATTATATATAGTATTTGCAGCAATAAAATAGCATGTTTGCTATTGATATTATGCATTCAACCTTGATAGTCAGAGGAAACAGGGAGAATTTGCTTATATAGACTACTATATTCTTATTGTAGTTCACTTGTTCAATTTTTATTCCTCCTAATTCTGCACATATAAGCTCAAAAAGTGAGCTGGGCAATTGTATTCAGGTCTTGTATAGTGAAAAGGGAGTGACTGGAAGATCATATGTATTTAGATAGGAAGACTTACTAGACAGAGGTTTCTACAGAAACATGTGGGCCTGCATACAAGTAACACAATATTTTTTGAGGGAAGTGACTGATTTCAATTTTAGTGTCCACATTATACTTCTGCCTTGAAGCTCGTTTGAGGCTGAGTAGCAAAGCAGAACCAGGCATGGATTGCTCTGTGCAGTCATGAAGGCAGTTGTGACATTGTTTTTACGAACTGAAAATTGCTAGTCATTGGTACATTTACTTAGGTAACTGACATAGTTAAAGACAAAGTGAGTCATCAGTATCGTGGATAAGGTTCAAATGTGAAGAAATGTGTGTTTCCAGCTCAATCTATATCAATCAATCTATACCATATATTGATACAAATCAAAATTTATATAAGTATAAATCGAAGACACTTAGGGACATGAAAATACCTCTCAGGGATTAGCTGTCAGCTAGGGCTTAATTAATAGAGAATTCTTGTAATGTCATTTTGGTTTTTGTTTTTTCTGAGTAGGGTGTATCAGCTGGAGGATTCTGAGCATCTGATTGGGAAGGGGAAACGGAGCAGGGATCACTAGGATCCTGAGAGAATTCTCTTTATTCATTGAAATGTAAATACTTTGTTGTCTTCTTACATAAATGCAATTCAAATCTCAGGTCAGCAGTTGAATATATGCTGAACTTGGGTGCACAGTGTGCCAAGGCAGGAACATTGAAGGTTAGCAGAGTCAGCGAGGCTGTCCCCACACAAAAGAACTGTAGCAAGAAAAGGGAGCTCTAGAGGTGACCAGACTTCCACTGAGGGCAGTAAGGACAAAACTCATCAGTGTTCTCTGAGCAACACTATGGAAATATTTATTAGACTATGTTTTCATTTTAGCATAAACGAGAACAAAGTAGTGGAAGGCTGGATAGTATTCTTCAAAATTTAGGAGCAGAAATATGTCCATGTTTACTCTTTGAGCAAGTGAACTATGAGAGAGAGAGAAAGAGAGAGATGGAGACAGACAAGACAGAGAGATAGACAAAGAATTTTGAATTTTAAAAACACGAATGACCATTTTTTTTGGTAGTTTAAAAGAAATCAGCCAGCCATTACAATGGTAACATACAGCCCTCTACAATTACTCATATTTTCTCCTTAAGTCTACCTTTTTCCTTCACTAGGAACGTTTAGGTGGTGGGCTGAGTGATTATTGATTAATAAGAAAGTTTTTGTGGTGGGCTTTGGAGTGATTCTTGCTTACTAAGGGAGAGAATAATAACCGACATGTCTTTTCCACTTTTACTAGCTTTCTGTGGAAAACTGTGCAATGAATAGTGGCTCACACTGTTCTTTTTCTTTACGGAGTGAACTCCTAGTATTTTCCTTATAAGTGAAAATAAAGAAGAATGAAACCAAGGCTATTTTTATTTTTCTTAATTTTTCATTCATATTCCTTTTGGCTATATTGAAGAAATAAGTAGATTGGAACCTAGCTTATTTATTAATTTGACCCAGATCAATGTGGATTGCTTTGGGACTGGTTAAACTGATGAGGAAAATGACCAAAATGGATGGATTTTGAGTAGCCAAGTCTACATCATCTGCTGTAGCATAAACTTTTCTATTTTGAACTATCAATTTGGCAATG
The DNA here is from genome assembly GCF_017639785.1 of Mesocricetus auratus. Lineage (NCBI taxonomy): Eukaryota > Metazoa > Chordata > Mammalia > Rodentia > Cricetidae > Mesocricetus > Mesocricetus auratus. The sequence continues at coordinate 28,333,523 of NW_024429200.1, forward strand.
AAGCACATAATCTTAAAGGGCAAAGCCCTTTTTCTTAGCCTCCAAGACTTCAGAGTTTTAATTCTAATTGTCTTTCTTATAACTCAAAGATGACAGATTGTCATTTGAAACTGTTCATCTTCTGAAATAAGACAAGAAATACCAGGACTGATATAATCATAAGAGAAATTCAGCAAACCTTTGATGTACCAACAGCTCTTGAAATTTTTAGGTTTTCAGAAAGGAAATGTGTAGTATATAATTAAGTGAGAATAGTGGTTTACATAATCTGATCACCAATGTTTGTTTTAAAGAGAGAAATGAGGGATGCCTTTTTATGTGTGCATTAGTGTATGCGTATATAACTCTACATGTGTAACAGTTGGGCCACCGCATTGATGTGAAAGCAGCAATGGGGTAAAGAAAGCTGCTTATCTGATGCCTTTCATATGTCACAATTCACTTTCAAATTGTAACAAAAAAAGTGGAAGTTCATTCATCCTCTGGATGCTTCTACTTTGAGGGTAGCATCCAACAGTAGTCTATTCTGATAACTGCTCTTTGATGGTTTTTCTTCTTCTACAAATTGTTTGTTACCATTTGGTAGGATTTGTAATAAGAATTTGGAGATATGTTTTCACCTGCTGCCCAGGGAGTACAGTTATCTTTTAGCAATTCTTTTGTTGGGTACAGCAGAAGGAAGCCTGCCACGTTTATCTTTTGAGGTGATTCTTTTTACAAAACAGTCTGCTAGCATTTTGTAGCTGAAAGAAATCTAATAGAAGGAGCACATTTATAGAAGAATTTCTTCCTCCCTCTCTAAGAAAGGAATCCCATATTCTGATAGTGTACAATTCCCTCAGGAATCATGGCACAATATCAATTTGTGTAGACATATGGGTGTCCTGTTTCTCTTGTTAAGTCTATATGCAGTTCTATGAAAGCAGGGAATGAATTATACAGGGAGTTGTAGTGATATTTACAGAATGTTCGGATCTTTACAGAGAAATTGAAGAAATACTTTTATTAGTTGTCTCACAGAATAACAAAGTACAAAATAGATTGCCCAGTGTTGCAAGTTGAAGGATTAACAAGAGCATCCTGAGAGAGAACTGATGAGGGAGACTTGATTTCCACCCCACTGGGAGATTCAGCACAAGCTTAGATAAAGTAAAGAGGTATTAAGGCACAATGAAGTAGGTAGTATTTGATCAGGCTTAATGGACATGTGTCTAAGAGGAAGAGGAGAACTAAAGAAAGACGGTATCTGTGGACTTTAGATGGGCTGGATTGCTCTAGTTTCATCGAGCTTTTGTCAGGCTGTAGCTAGTAATTAACTTCCTTGAGAGGCAAAGGCCTTAAGTGCAAAATTAACTGATGAAAGTATCCTTTTACCATTAGAAGTTGTCCATCTTTATCTCTGGCAATATTCTTAAAATCTGTTTTATCTGATAATACTGTGGGACTCGAATCTCCTAATGCTTTCTGTTTGCATGCATATCTTTCCCATCTGTTTACTTTCAATCTAATGGCTTTAAATACAGAGTATGGTGTTTCTTGTTTTTGTATACACCTTGACAAACCCTGCCTTTTAGTAAGAATGTCTAGGTCACTAAATACCACCAACTTGTACTTGGTAGGTGGAGGACTACCTTTATGTTATTTGTTTTCAGATATATTTACACTTTTGTTTTATGTTTTGTACCAAACATCTTTAATTTCTTATAGTTAAAATTTTGCAACATATGTAAGATAGGTTATTATAATACAATTTTAAAAATTCAAATGCAGCTCCAGAAAGCTTTCCTTTTTTTTAAAGCTAGGCCTAAAAATTAGAACACAATTATGTAGAGTGGTATGATCTCTGGGATCCTGTTCCTCCTACTTGCTTGCCTCATCCAGTCATGGTATAAGGTTTCTGCCTACCCTTATTGTAACTTGGTATGCTATGCTCTGTGGATATCCCTAGGAGGACTGCTCTCTCTCTCTCTCTCTCTCTCTCTCTCTCTCTCTCTCTCTCTCTCTCTCTCTCAGTGGGAAATAGAGGAGGAGTGGATCTGGGAGGTGAGAGAAGGTGGAGGGAGGGACTTGTAGGAATGGAGAGAGGGGAAATGCTATCGGATGTAATGTATGAGAGAAGAATAAAGTATTACTAACAGTAGTTTAGTAAAAGGTTTCACTATCCAAGTACTCTAGACCCAGTAGCAACTGCATCCAGATCTGGGTCCTTGTTTCAAGCAACTAACACAAGAAACTCACATCTGTCTTGGACAGTTACTCAAATTCTCATCTCACTGTGGCTGCTTGGATTGTATTTTGCCCTTGTCTTGTTTATTAGAAACAGTTGGATTATTTCTTTTTATTTTCAGGGGCTGAAGTGATGGCTCTGATTATGAGCCTGTGCTGCTCTTTCAGAGGCTATGAGTTTGGTTCCCAATGTCCACATCAGGTAGCTCACAACCATCTATGACTGTTTTCAAGAGTTTTTATACCTTCTTCTGGCCTCTGAAGGCATCTCCCCCCTCACATGTACACACAGTTACACAGATATAGACATATAAACAGACGACACACACACACACACACTCAACTAAAAACAAAATAAATCTTTTAAGAAATCCATCTTTTCAGGCTTTAAAAGAAATTAAACCGAAAGTGCAGGTGTGGATGGTCCTTTATGAGTCATTGGTCAGGGAGGCCCAAAGGCTCCTGAAATAATGTAAGTTTCTGCCGTTCCTCTTGGTTGCCCACCAGAATTAGATGAGAATACTGTATTGCGGAAAGCAGTGTACAGCTTGAATGTAAGACATATAGAGATCAAGCTGAGACTCTGCTGGAAGAGTCCTTTTTTGTTAGAAGGTTCTAGGCAGGCTGCTGGGGGAGATAAGGTATCAACAGTCTTACTCAACTATGAATGTCATGACTTACAATACCAACGTGCTAGGCAAGATATACTCACTAGTGCAATAGTGGCATGGCTGTTTTGGGGTAGCCAACTATTTTCAAATTACGCTTGAGGTCTTCTCCGTAGGAGGGAATCCATGCTTGGTAGGGTAAATCTGGTTAAAATCCCATACCTGGGGATGTCATAGGCCTTAGAGGGACTTTCCTAGTACCATTTGGCTATACTAGGGGACTAGTGTTGTTTAGCTAAGTTGACATAGTACCAAACTGTCTTTTAAATATTTATTTTTTATACAATACACAAATGCTACTCCCAGCTTTAGCCAGAGAAACTTTTCTTGATAATGAATGGTGGTTAACACAGTGCCTCATGGCTTTTCAAGGCTCTGAGAACAAGTGATGGCTTAGTGATCATCTCTAAATAGTACATTTCTATGATCCTGTCCAAAGCATGGGGAATATTTTGAAAATGTATGTTGAGGTTAGGGTTGTGGGAAGAGGTATGTAAAGTCAGAAGATGGGGCAAAACTGAGAATGCTATTCTCTGGGCTTGACACAGCTAATGCAGCCATTATCTACCATCGGATGAATTTGCCTGTCCGAGGCTACATAAGACTGAGCCTGTCAACAGTCAATCAGTGATAAGAAAGGGCTCTCCCTACTCCATGCTGTATTGGCTACTGATGGATTCTGGGTCAATGTCAGTCATTGTCTTTTTTTATTAATTTTTTTCATTTTACATATTAACCCGTTACCCCCTTATTCCTCTTCTCCTGCCCCTTGCCTCCCCCAAATCCCACCTCTCATCTACTCCTCAGAGGGTGTAAGGCCTTCCTTGGGTAGTCAACAAAATCTGGCATACAAAGTTGAGGCAGGAACAAGCCTTTCACCCCTGTATCAAGCCTGAGCAAAGCATTCTACCACAGGGAATGGGCTCCAAAAAGCCAGTTCATGCACCCAGGATAAGTCCTAGTCCCACTGCCAGGGCCTCTTCCAACAGATCAAGTCACAAAACTATCACCAACCTTCAGAGGACCTAGTTTAGTTCCCTGCAGTTCCCCAGCTGTTAGTCGAGAGTCCATGAGCTCCCACTAGCTCTGGTCAGCTGTCTCTGTGGTTTTCCCCATCATGGTCTTGACACCCTTTGTTCATATGGTCCCTTCCCCCTCCCTTCAGCTGAACTCTAGGAGCTCAACTCAGTGCTTGGCTGTGGGTCACTGAATCTACTTCCATCAGTTACTGAATGTAGGTTCTCTGATGACAATTAGGGTAGCCACTGACTTGATTATAAAGGAAAGTCAGTTCAGTCACTCTTTGCACTACAGCTAGGAGTATTAACTGGGGTCATCCTTGTGGATTCCTGGGAATTTTCCTAGCATCAGGTTTCTCACTAACCCCGTAATGGCTCTCTTTATCAAGATAGCTCTCTCAATGTTCTCCTCCTCCATCTCTCCCCCAACTCTGCCATCTCTATACCTCATGTTCCCTCCCTCCTATCCCCCATCCCTGTTTACTCAGGAGATCTTAACTATTTTCCCTTCCTGGGTCCCTCCATGTGTGTCCCTCTAAAGGTCCTCCTTGTTTTCCAGTTTCTCTGGGGTTGTGGATTATAGGCTGGTTGTCCTTTGCTCTATGCCCAATATCCACTTCTGAGTGAGTATATACCATGTTTGTCTTTCTGTGTTTGTGTTACCGCACTCAGGATGGTTTCTTCTAGTTATATCCATTTGCTGGGACTTTCAAGATATAATTGCATTTATTTATTTATTGGCTGAGTAGTACTCCATTGTGTGTATGTCCCACATTTTCTTTAACTATTCTTCAGTTGAGGGGCATCTAGGTTGCTTCCAGGTTCTGGCTATTACAAATAATGCTGCTATGAACATAGTTGAGCAAGTGTCCTTGTGGTGTGAATGTGCATCCTTTGGGTATATGCCTAAGAGTCTTCAATTAAAAATTACAGATTAGTCCACAAGTCTCCACTGGATATTTCCAAACTTATTATCACAAAGAAGGTCCTGATTAAACTCAGTGAATCACAAGACACAACAACAAGACACAAATATGAGAGCAAAACTTCTCAGAAGGAGGTCAAATGCATTTGCCAAGGGTAGGAAGGAGATACAGAGAGTAGGTGATAACAATAATTAGAACACATTACATATGAATATGAAATTATCAAAGAACAAATTTAATAAATTATTAAAAACTTTTTTTCTGCCATCTAGAGTGACTTTGCTAAAAATATCTCCCAAATCTGGTCTTATCTATCCCCTCACCTTTAAAAATTTTCATTTCTGTTTGGTAGTGACTTACATTAAATACCAAAAAATATTTTGCTCCTATTAACTAGTTAGATGGGTGACTGTTTTCTTTTGTAGTGTCTTTCTGCCCCTGTGTTGGAAAGCAGTATATATATGTGACAGCACACTTTCTTAAGCTTATTTTAAATTAATTTTTATTTTATTTTTATAATAATTAAACTTTTATTTTAAATTTAACTCTTCTCCTCTTTTTTATTCCCCTAAGGATATAATCAGACTATATATAATGCCTTGCATAGTGACCTGGGAACTCCAAGTTGTTTCTCTTAATTCTTTGAAGATTTACAGGTGTGGATTATGATAACTCTTTCCATATTTTCCATCTGTAGTTGTTGTTGGACTCAACAGAATGTCTTTTTCTTCTGTTACCTTCTTGGCTTTTTCTTTCTCTAATGTGCTTATCCCCTCCCTGCTTCTACCACTCACTACCGTAGTCAGTTTTTAAAATTGTTTCAGCTATAAGTTAATTGTCTTTAATGTCAAGTTTTAGGTTTCTTCCTTCTTAATCCATCAGTGGAATTTGACTTGATATTCCTTCCTTTCAAATCACTTAACTTAGCTTCTAAAACATAGTTTGCTTTGTCTCCCTTCTTACGTGTCCCTGGGTTCCCAGTCTTTTTGGTAATATCTTATTTTCACAGTACTAAAACTCTGGTTCCATCTTAAAGGCTTAAGTCAGAGATTGTCTTCATCTTCAGCTACATTCATTCTTAAGGGACTTCATCCATATGTATAATTTTAACTTCAAACTGAAAATTATTAACTGTTAAGTGTTTGCTTCCATTGATAACTTCTGCCATGTTCTTATGCTCATGTTCTTAGTTGATATGTGTTAGGCAACTCAAATTCAACATTACTTAAAGAGAGTTCTTTACTTACTCTTTTTTCTGCACCCCTATTATAAGCATAACCTCCCACATCCCTCTTTCGCAAGCAACAATTCTCTGTCTCTTTGTCTGTCGGTCTGTTTGTCTGTCTAGGATAATAGTACTTCTCATTGTCACAGATACTAAGTAGAATCTATAGATCATATTGATTCTACTCTGAAAATAATTTTGGGATCTGACTATTTTTTATTACCTCCACTGCTGCCACCTAGTCTGAACCATTGTCCTTTCTTCACATGGTTTACTGACAAGGACTTGTAAGAGGTCTTTTCACTGCCTCATTTTCTGTCTCTGATGAAAATATATATTAATATATTTTTGACAAGAAACCCCAAATAGCAGACCCATAAACAATAGAGAAAATTCTCTTTTGCCCATGTGAAATCATCCATCTAGAGTTAGTATAGTGATCTAATACCAGTAATTCAGGCTCCTTCCTCCTCCTTGACTTCTGGTTTCCTCCAAAGGTACCTCATGTGTCTGACATATAGTCTGTATCCTGTCCAGGATAAGAGAAGAAACTCTCCTCTAAAAGTGACATTTAATAAAAACAATTTGAAAAATGACACAAAGGTGGGTGCTTTGGAAACACAGGTGGATTTGTGAGGAGTTGGAGAAGGGGGTTTCTAGGCTCAAAATCCATTGTTTACAGTCATATTGGTGAGGTTTTTATGGTTATATATGTGTACATATAGAAATTTTACAAATACACATATGCATACACATACCTATATGCATGTAACAATAAATAATGAAAAAAAAGAGGCCATGAATCTGAGAAAGAACAAGGAGGGATAATATGGAAGCATATGGAAGGAGAAAAGGGAAGGGGGGAATGCTGTCAATATATTATAATCTCAAAAAATAAAAGAAATAATTAAAAACACATGGTGTGAAGTTCTGTAAGAATTAATACAAGTTAAAAACCGAAAAGAAAATCATGACAATTCACTTCCCGTTTCGAGTATTTAATCGCTAAGGATGACTTGGTTTTGTTGGAAGCATAGTTTCTTGCGAAGGTGGGAAATGCAGTCCCTTTCCTGGGTGGTCAAATGACCAGCAAACTAGTATAGGAATATAGGATAATAATTGGACAACAACTAAGAAGTCTCTTATTTCATTAATTTTACCCAAATATATATCCAAATTCCAGAGCAAACTTTTCAAGTTGTAAGCTCTTTAAAGTAAGTAAGTCTTTAAAGTTCTTTGGCAGTCCCTAGGACTGAATATGCTATGACTTCTAGCTGTCTATGAATTATCATCTTTCATGACGCCCACCAGGTTCTGTTTTTTCAGTCATCTTCTTTGCCATTTCTTAGGTAGTTAAAGCACTTTGGTATTTTTTGGTCATTGAGCTGGTGTTTGACCTGCCTGGAATACTTGTTGCCTGTATTTTCACATGTACCTCTTATGGGTTTAATAGTGTTGTGCCAGCACCCACATCAAACTAGAATCCAAAATGTGACCTCATTTCTAATTAAGGTCTTTGCAGCCATCTTTAAGGATCTCAAGATAAAATTATCCAGGCTTTGGAGGGGGCTCTAAACCCACTTGCTGGTACTCCCATAAGAGTAGATGATATAGAAAGATCCAGGGAGGAAGTTTGTGAGAACAGGAAGGCAGAGATTGCTGTGGTGCTTTCAGGAGGTAAAACTCACCAAGTGCCTGGAAGAGTGAATATAGCCAAGATACTCAATACAGGAAATTTCAGACTTTTGGCTTCCAGAACCGCAAGAGAAAAAAATTCATGTGGTTGTGGTAATAAATACAATGCCAGGCTCTTTCTGCACTCCTATCATATTACTGCCCAAATAAGCTCACCCCAGCTAATTATAGTCATCCCATTTATACTCTCTGTTTCCTTGACCTAATCTATTTTCCACCATAACAATTATTACAACCTCACACATTTTATAAAATTATAAAATTTATAATTGATTCTGTTTTCCCTGAAGTAGAGTATTGGCCCTATGAGGACTTTGTCTATTTCTTTTCTGATGTATTTCCTGTGTCTAAAAGAGTGTGGGCTTTGCTAAGCACTCAATAGATGTCATAGTGGATCTATTCAATGAATATAGTATCCCGTGGGTAATGTTCCAGAGCTGGGTATTGGATTTAGGCTTTAGAACGGAGTATGGGAATGTCATGTTGATTTTCCTCATTCCAATTTGAGGATAGACAAGTATCTTTTTTTTTTTTTTTTTTTTTTTTTTTTATTTTTTTATTAATATTTTTTTATTTTCCATTTTAAATTTAGATAAGAAACAAGGTTGCTTCACAAGTCAGTACGAGGTCCCTCTCCCTTTCCCTCCCCTCCTCCCGTGCCCTCCCCCCATCCCCCCCCCGTTATCCCCTCATTCCCCCAGGGAGGGTGAGGCCCTCCATGGGGGTGTCCATAGTCTGTCATTTCATATAGGGCAGGGCCTAGACCCTTCCCCAAGAGTTCAGGGTGAGAGTGCACCTCACATTGTTCTATGGGAGTCCAGAGACCGTGTGTATACTTGGGATGGGTACTGATCTGCTGTCCAAGGCTCAATAGATTACCTAGGCCTCCTCACTGACACCCAGATTCAGGGGGTCTTGATCAGTCCCATGCTGGATTCCCAGGCTGATGCCTGGGATTCAAGAGTTAACCTTTGTCTGGTCAGCTGTTTCTGGGGGTTCAACCAGCCCAGTCTTAATCCCTTTGATCATCAGTCCTCCCTCTCTGATACTGGCTTTCTTGAGTTCAGCTCAGTACTTAACCAGCCAGTAAATGAAGTTTCTGTTTCCCAGACTCTCTGGCAATAGGATTGTAGGCTGGCACTCCCCAGATCTATGTCCAAAATCCATATATGAGAGAGTACATGCCATGTTTCTCTTTTTGTGACTGGGTTACCTCACTCAGGATGGTTTCTTCTAGTGTCATCCATTTGCCTGCGAATCTCATGATTCCATTATTTTTTTCTGCTGAATAGTACTCCATTGTGTAGATGTACCACATTTTCTCTATCCATTCTTCGGGTGAGGGACATCTAGGTTGCTTCCAAGTTCTGGCTATTACAAATAAAGCTGCTATGAACATAGTGGAACAGACATCTTTGTTATATGAATGGGCATCTTTTGGATATATGCCTAAGAGTGCAGTTGCTGGGTCTTGTGGTAGGTTTATTCCCATTTTTCTGAGGAATCTCCATACTGCTTTCCAAAGTGGCTGAACCAGTTGGCACTCCCACCAGCAATGGAGGAGTGTCCCCCTTTCACCACATCCTCTCCAGCATAAATTGTCATTGGTGTTTTTGATTTTAGCCATTCTGACAGGAGTGAGATGGTATCTCAGAGTTGCTTTGATTTGCATTTCCCGGATGGCTAAGGATGTTGAGCACCTTCTCAAGTGCCTCTCAGCCATTTTAGACTCCTCTATTGAAAACTCTCTATTTAGTTCTGCAGCCCACTTCTTAATTGGGTCCTTTGCTGTTTTGGAGACTTGCTTCTTGAGTTCTTTGTAAATTTTGGAGATCAACCCTCTGTCAGATGTGGGATTAGTGAATATTTTTTCCCATTCTGTGGGCTGCCTTTTTGTCTTGCTGACTGTGTCCTTTGCCTTACAGAAGCTTCTCAGTTTCAGTAGGTCCCATTTATTAATTGTTGAGCTCACTGTCTGTGCTACTGGTGTTATGTTCAGGAAGCTGTCTCCTGTACCAATTCTTTCAAGGGTACCACCCACTTTCTCTTCTAAGAGGTTCAGTGTGGCTGGATTTATGTTGAGGTCTTTGATCCATTTGGACTTAAGTTTTGTGCATGGCGATAAACATGGATCGATCCGCATTTTTCTACATGCCAGTCTCCAATTATGCCAGCACCATTTGTTGAAGATGCTTTCTTTATTCCATTGTATATTTTTAGCTTCTTTGTCGAAGATCAGATGTTCGTACGTGTGTGGGTTAATACCCGGATTTTCAATTCGATTCCATTGGTCTGCCTGTCTATTTTTGTGCCAATACCAAGCTGTTTTCAGGACTATAGCTCTATAATAGAGCTTGAGGTCAGGGATATTGATGCCTCGGACG